>NC_057361.1:23305967-23608998 GCF_016509475.1 Prionailurus bengalensis | reverse complement strand
TATTGTTGATAATGCTGCTATAAACATTGGGGTGCATGTATCCCTTTGAATACCATATAATTTCACTCATATGTAGAATTTAAGAAACAAGACAGTTAATCATGGGGGGTAAAAAAGAGAGAGGCAAACCAGGAAATAGTTTCTTAACTGTAGAGAACAAATTGAGGGTTGCTGCAGGGGAAGTGAGCAGGCAGATGGGTTAAATAGTGATGGGGCTTAAGGAGGGCCCTTGTTGGGATGAGCACTGGGTGTTACATGTAAGTGATGAACCACTAAATTCTACACCTGAAACTAATATTACACTGTATGTTAACTAACTAGAATTTAAATAAAAATTTGGAGAAAGAAAGAAAGTAATTATATTCTCATAAGTAGAACATGTTGAATAGAAAACAGTATTAAAGTATTAACTGTAAGGGATGCCTGGGTGGCTCAGTCAGTTGAGTGTTCAGCTCTTGATTTCAGCTCAGGTCATGATCTCACGGTTTGTGAGTTTGAGCCCAGTGTTGGGCTCTGCACTGACAGCAAGGAGCCTACTTGGGGATTCTCTCTCTCTCTCTCTCTCTCTCTCTCTCTCTCTCTCTCTCTGCCCTTTCTCTCCTTGCTCGCTCTCTCTCTCAAAATAAATAAATAAACTTAAAAAGTAAAGAAAAATAAAGCATTAACTATAAGAAAGAGTCTATTAGATATATTTTTTAAAGTTTATTTACAGTGTTTTAAATGTTATTTTTAGTATTTGTTGCACTTTCCCGGTCTACATTCTTACTTTGTTCATTTATTTTACATACAAAATTTTATTTTTTTTGTAGTTAAATCTGTCATATTTATCATTTATTTATGTTTTCTGAATTTGGAGTCATATTATAAAGGTCGTTCTTTCTCCCAAATGACCTTAATATTCTTCCACAGTTTTTTTAACTCTTAACGTCCAATATATTTACTAGGCAAAATCATAAACAGTTGGTCTATAGTTTGGATTTTGCCTGGAATTGTTTTTATTCACACAGTGAAGTTTTTGTTGTTGTTGCTTCAGTTCATCAGCGTGTGTGTTTATAAACTTATTTTTGAAGTATAATGTACATAAAAACAAAAAAATGAACTAATCATAGTTACAGCTCTGTGTATTTTCACAAAGTGAACACATCCATGTATCCGTCATCCAGATCAAGAAAAAGAACTACAGCAGAGACAGTACTGTGAAAAAAAACGTTGCAGACATGCCATCTGGTTTTAAAACTCCGAAGCCCCCAAAGTACCTCCTTCCAATTGCTATTCTTTCTAAAACATAACCACTCTCGTAAATTTTAAAAGTTCTAAAAGATAAGTTTGCCAGTTTTTGAACTTTATATAAATTGAAGCAATAAAATCACTGCTTTTCATATGTTTATTGACCATTTAAATATCCTCTTGTGAAAGTGCTTATTTAGGTCTTTTGCCTATTTTTCTACTGGGTTGTCTCCCTTTTTTTAATGTTCTATAGAAGTTCTGTATGTTTTTTAGACATAAGAACTTTGTTGGAAGTCTGTGCTGAATTTATCTTTTCCTGCTTCTTGGCTTGCTTTTTCATTCTCCTAATAGTGTATTTCAATACCAAAAGTATGTCAGTCTATTTTGTCAGTTTTCTCATTTTTTATTATTATTTTTTTGGGGTCCTGTTTGAGAAATTGTTGCCTATTCCATGGTTATAAAGATGTTCTACCACATTTTCTTCTAAACACTACATTGTTTTAACTTTCACAGTTAGGTATGCAATGCATGTAGAACTGATTTTTCTATTATATGTGTTAGAAATGATGAGTTATGTTTTTTCTCATAAATGTTCATTTTATCCAGGACCTTTTACAAACAGACACTTCTTTCTCTACTGCATTCAGTTGTCATAAATCAAGTGGTCATATATATGTGGGTCATCTTAGAACTTTTCAGTCTTTTCTGTTGGCCTATTTTACTATTCTTTTGCAAATACCATATTGTCTGCGTTACTGTGGTTTTGTAATCATTTTTGGTAGCTGGTGGTATAAGTTACTGAGTTTTGCTCTTGTTCAAGATTGCCTTGGCTGTACTTGGCCCTTCAGGTTTCTATACACATTTAGAGTCAGTTTGTCAATTTCCATTTTAAAAAAAAACTGCAGAAATTTTGATTGGGAGTGCGTTTAATCTCATATTTAGTTGGAGGAGACTTGACATCTTTAAATCATTCAGTTCTTCAATCAATGAATAATTATTTAGTTCATCTTTTTTTTGTATTTAGCTCTTCTTTAATTTCTCTCAGCTATATTTTGTAAGGACATATTGTACATATTTATTAAACTTATTTCTGGGTATTTTATGTTTTTAGGTAACTTTGTAAATGTTTTTATTAATCTCATTTTTGTTTATAAACCATAATATAAAGATACAGCCAATTTGTTTCTATCAATTTGTATCCCACAACCTTGATGTTTTTACTTATTAATTTTAAATATTTTGTCTATAGATAACTTTTAAAATTGTATGTAGAACCCTATATGGTTATTAATGACAATTAATAACCATTTAATTGTTTTTTTAGATCCTTACACATTAATGTATGTATTTATGTATGTGTTCTTGCTTCCTTACAGTAGCTAGGGTGGCCTTCAAAAGGTTAAATATAAGTGATGACAGTGTTATTAATAGGCCTATTTTGTCTTGTTTCTGATCTCAAGGGGAAAACTTTCAATATTTCACTATAACTAGAATGTTTGCTGTAGGAATTTAGATCCTTTTTATTCAATTCAGGAAATTTCCTTTTCTAGATTAATGGTTTTTATCAATAATGACTATTAACTTTTGTCAAATACATTTTCTTCATTGATATATGTGATTTTCTCCTTTTGGTCCTGTCATTTTTTGAGTAAAATATTTGATATTTTTAATGTGAAAGAAATCTTACTTTCCTGGAATAAACCTCAACTGATCATGATGTGTTACCTTTTTTTACCTAGATTTATTTATTATTTATTATTTAATTTACCTTTTTATTTATCACTGTATTTAATTTTCTGATGATTTAAGATTGTTGCATCTGTGCTTATGAAAGCTAATTACCTATAATATTATTTTTCATAATGTCCTTGTCAAGTTTTGGTGTTACAGTTAGGCTACTCTCATAAAATGAATTGAGATGTCCCCCGTTTTTCTATTCTTTGGAAGTGTTTTTATGTAATATTGGGTTTTTTCTTCCTTAATGAAGCCATTTGGTCCTGGAATTTGCTTTGAGGGAAATTAAATTATTGATTCTGTTTAATTTCATTACTATTCAGATTTTCTATTTATTTTTATGTAAATTTTAGGAAGATGCACTTTTCTGGGAATCCATCTAGTTTAATAAGTTTTCTGTAGTACAGTATTTTGGATGTGTGTTGGAGCTGTAGTGATACTCCTTTTTCATTCTAACAGTGGCTTTCTTATGCTTTCACTTTATTTTTCTTGATCCCTCTTGCCAAGAATTTATCCACTGAATTAGTCTTTTTAGGGTATTAACGTTTAGTTTGTTGATACTATATTATGTATTTGAACTCCATTTCATTGATTTTTCTCTTCTTGTTTATTTTGTTTTTTATTCTTTGGGTTTATTTTGCTTTTCTCTTGCTATTTTCTTGAGATGGATGCTATCTTTTGTTAACTTATCAATTTTTACCCTCTCCTCTTCTCTAAAATATGGCTTTTAAATTGTAACATTCCCTATAAATATATGTTGAGTATTTTCAAAATGTTATGCTGTATTTTTATTTTCATTCACTTCAAAATATATTCTAATCTCTGTTTTGTTTTTTTCCTTTTCTCCGTGGTTTATTTAAAAATGTATTTTTCAATTTCTTTTTTTAAAATGTTTTTATTTATTTTTGAGAAAGAGAAAGCACGCGCGGGGCGGGGGGGGGGGGTTGGGGTTAGAGGGGTAGAGGGGGAGGGGCAGAAAGAGGGGGGACAGTTTCTGAAGCAGACTGCACTGACAGCAGAGAGCCTGATGCAAGGCTCAAACTCAGGAACTGTGAGCTCATGACCTGAGCTGAAGTCAGATGCTTAACTGACTGAGCCATCCAGGTGCGCTGTATTTATCTATTTCTAAAGTTAAGGGAGATTTTGATGTATTTATTATTGATATTTTCACCTAATTACATTATGATTAGTGACTATGATTTTCGTTAATTCTCTGAAAAATTTTTAAAGTTATTTTGTGGCCTGGTATATATGGTTAGTGATTTTAAATGTTCCTTGTGTGCCTGAAAAAATGTGTGTGTTGAATTCACTGGGTAAAATGTTCTCTGTATACCCTAAACATCAAATTTAAAAATCTTAAAATATTCTGTATTTTATAAATGTTTTACCTGATTGATCTATCAGTTCAGAGAAGTATACTAAAATCTTTCACTATTTTTATAGATTTTTCTATGCCTTCTTATATTTTTGTCAATTTTTGCCTGTGTACGCAGAATACATATTATTTGAGGTATAATGATTAAAATACTTGCATCTTCCCAGGAAATCAAACTTTTGATCATTCAGAAATAATCTTTATATCTAAAATTGCTTTTTTGCTTTTAAAATATATTTTATCTAATATTAATATAGCTATGCTTGACTTATTTTCATTGGCATTCACATGGTAAAACTTTTTCTAAGCTTTTTCAACATTATTGTATCCTTTTGTTTCAGATAACTCCCTTGTAAATAGCATACGGTTGATTGTTTAAATCAGGTCCAAATCTATTTTCCTTTAATTAGCACTTTCATTACATTTCTTTAATAAACTAGTATATTTAGGTTTACAAATACTGGCTTATTATTTGCATTCATATTGTCCCAGATGTTTGATGAATCTCTTTTTCTCATTCTTTACATTTTTTTTGAGTTGAACATTTTGCTATTTCTTTTTCCCTTTCTATGATATTTGTAGTTTAATATTCTTTATTTCTTCAATTCCTCTGTCTCTAGAAATTACAGCATGCACCACTGAATTACCAAAGACTAATATTTGTTGGTTTTTACCCTCCTCTTAGTAAATGTGGGAAATGTAGGCTACTTTAACTACAATTAATTCTGTTTTTGATTTATGTATATATTATTTCTGTGGGGTTTCATTCTTTAATTTTTAGCTCTGGCAGCTATTGTTATTTTTATTTCATGTACTCTATGTTGATTCAGATTTAATCATATTTACAGTTTTGCTTCCTTCCTGCATCTCAAGACCTTACATTTAGGATTCTTTTTTTCAGCTTAGAAACACTTTGTATTTTTTTCTTTATTGTGGTACGGTTGCTGAAGGATTATCGTGATTTCTCTTTGTCAGTCTATGTCTTTATTTCCTGTTCATTTTTGAAAGGTATTTTTATAGAACATTTAATACTATGTTGGTAGTCATTTTATTTTAATACTTTGAAGCTATAATTCTATTGGCTTCTGGATTTCATTGTTGTCACAAAGACAGCTACCCTTTAAACTGTTGATCCTTTAAATGTGATACTCCCGTGAATTTTATAAAGATGTTATTATTTTTTGCTTTGATTTTCCACAGATATATTGTACATATTCTTGAATATCTTTTATCTTTTGTGGGTTTCATTGGGATTCTTGAATGTGTGGGTTGATATGTTCTATTAGTTTTAGAAAATTTATAGCCCTTTTTTAGTTACATTTTCTTTTTCTCTTTTTCTGAACTCCCTTTAAATGAATTTAAAATCTTTCATTGTATTCTCTGTCTCTTAGCCTTTCTTCTGTATTTCATTTACTTTTTCTCTTCCTGATTCATTCTGTGTAGTTTCTTCTGACCCATCTTACAAATCACGATAGTATTTGTAATTTGTACAAATTACAGCTGTAATTTGTCAGCTGAATTAAATATGCCATAAAATCTACCCTTTACCTTTTTAATTTTGGTCATTGTATCTTTCAGTTCTAGAATTTCTGATTGGTTCTTTTTGAAATTTTCTTGCTACTTTTTACACTTTGCTGTTTCTTGCTGAATAGTTTAAGTTCAGCACTTACCTCCATGATCATGGATGGCATAGCTGATTTATAGTCTCTGTGTGTCAGTTATATATGGTATCTGTTCTTATTGTGGGACTGTCAATCATCATGTCTCCCCATGTACTGGGTTATTTTTTATTGTGTACAGATGATTTGTTTGGATACCTATTTAGACATTTTATTGTGTTCTGGACATGGATATGATGATTTTATGTATTTGTGCCTACAGCTTCCAGGGAACTTTTTCCCCTCTACTGCCAAGTGTTTGGAGGCATTAGTAATCTAAGATCACCATAATCCAATTGTAGAGTTTGAGATTTTCTAGGGACTAGACGACCTAAAACTGCTTTGGTCCATGCAAGGGCAGGTTTCTTTCTGGTTCATGGTTAGTCCTAGTTTACAGGATCCCAGGAACTAACCTAAATGAAGGACAGGTTACAAAACTGTTGTCCATCTTGGCAGGATCTGAAATTAAATTCATCTTTTGATCACTTAACCTTTCAGACTACCTCAGCCATTGTTGGCCTCTTAGCCACCTGCAAAGGGTCACATACAACATTGCAAGTATTGCTTTCAACTCTGAATTTCTGTCTTCTCCAAGATATGGCTTTCTATTTCCTCATCAGAGGAATGAGCATGAGTGGAGGAGGAGCAGAGAAGGAGAGGGAGACACAGAATTCGAAGCAGGCTCCAGGCTCCGAGCTGTCAGCACAGAGCCCGACGCGGGGCTCGAACTCATGAACTGCGAGATCATGACCTGAGTCGAAGTCGGACACTCAACCGACTGAGCCACTCAGGTTCCCTTCTTTGTAAGTTTCTGATATATATATATATATATATATATATATATATATATATATGCAGCGATTGTTTCTTTTTTGTGGCAATCCTACAATCATCAAAGTAACTTTCAAATACACTTCTGAAATATTTCAGATTTTATTTCCTTCCACGTATTATGAGAAATTACATGCTGACCCCACTTAAAAAATTACTGATTAAAAAACTGTAATTCGTGATATTTAGTTTATTATTATAATACATAATATCATAAATCCAAATTCTCTCAAAATTGAACCTTCAAATAAAAGTAAGTTTTCCGAAAAAAAAAAAAAAAAAAAAAAAAAAAAAAAAGTAAGTTTTCCGAGGTAAACTAACTTATGGTATTACCTCTGTTCAAAGGTTTATGAAGTATGAGATGATTGGACAAAAAATCATCCAAAGTCATAATTACAAGAAAAGACTAAAATATAAGTTGAAAGCAGAGACATGAGATTAAGTCCTAGATAAGTTGGATATATTAGCAAAAGTCTTTGATTATTTAACTAAAGATGAAAGGCGAATGTTTGAAAGAAAGTACAGATGCAAAACGAATCTAGCTCAATAAATAAAGGGATATGGAACCAAATTATTTGTAATCCTGTGCTGAAAAATAAAGAAACAAAATTAATTCACTTAAACAATGCTGATAATCCAGCTATCCATGTATTCTTACATGATAATTTCTTTTGATTCTTCATCGAAAAGTATTAGCAAATGAATCTGATTTTAAAATACACTTCCATTTGTTAATTTCAGTCTGCCTTCCCCATAAAATATGAAAATGGGCCTTTTAAAAAGTTAACATGACTAATCTAAGAAAAGCATATTAAAAATATAGGATCACATATTAAAAGTAAAAAAATAATATGGTAGAGAATTACTTTTCTTATTATATGATACTTCTGTGTTTACTCATATATCCTGAGGGCTTTTGATGAAAATACATACTTTTAAAGTAGGAAAGGTTTTCTAACACTCATGGCCTCATAAAGTGTTCTTTTGTTACTACTGATTATATACTGTTTACTAAACATAAACAGAATTAAGCTGAATGATTTTTCTGGTATGTGTGAGACAATTCACTTTAAACTTTCAGGTTGAGAATTAAGGTACACAAATCATTATATACAAACTGGTGAATCTCCCTTTTTATAATGTTATTTCATTTACTAGATATTAAGGTGCTTTTTAAGTTGGATGATGCAATTATTAGATATAAAGAGGAGCAGAAGGAAATGTTGATGTCTCTGCTTTCAACTTATGGTTCCATGGACCAGTAGAACTGAAGGCAGTGTCCTACAAGGGCTAGAAGACAAAAATATTTGGAATGTTTGAGAAGCAAGATGGTTCCAAGATGTTTGTGGATAATTGAGGGAAGGAAAAAATTGAAGATCTGTGTTGAGGGGGCCCAATTTAAAGCCAAGTAGGGTGAGTTTATTTGACAAATAAAATCTGACAAGAATCAGGCATAGAGAAGGGAAAACTGGCCCAGAGAACAGAAATATTGATAGAAGCTTGATTCTAGTAACCTTTCTACTTTGAGCTTCTTTTCTCCTTTTGGTTGGCTTTAGTAGATGTCACGTATTGAATGAAAAATCAGCAGCTGGGAAGCTCCATGATACTGAGTACAGAAATATAGGAGCTTCAAACTGGGGAAAACAGGATGGCCTTAAATAAAGTAGATTTAGTATGGTACAAGATGGAAAATGATGTATGATCCTACAAGTTCTTTATATTGATATTGCTATGTAACAAATGAGGTAACAGTCTTCTAGAAACGGTGGAGTAGGTAATTAAAATTAATTTGTGCTTAACGGTTTATGGAATCAAGCCCTTGGTCAGGCTCTGCCCTGACAACACTGAGCCTGCTTGGGATTCTCTCTCTCCTTCTCTATCTGCCCCTCTCCTCCCCCCAGCACACACTGCCTCTCTGTCTCTCTGTCTCTCTGTCTCTCTCTCTCTCAAAACAAATACACTTTAAAAAGTAAACTTTACCTAACTTAAAATAACATACAGGGCAAAATTATTGAACATACCTTCTTGAAGGCCAAAGATATCTGATTGAAGTGAAGGACAGAGACCAACAGGCATGAATTTTGGGGTCTTTGATTCCCCCTTTGGACAGCAGTAAACAATTAGAAAATCATTTTAAGGGGCACCTGGGTGGCTCAGTCGGTTAAGCGTCTGACTTCGGCTCAGGTCATGATCTCACGGTCTGTGAGTTCGAGCCCCGTGTCGGGCTCTGTGCTGACAGCTCAGAGCCTGGAGCCTGTTGCAGATTCTGTGTCTCCCTCTTTCTCTCTCCTCCTCTGCTCATGCTCTGTCTCTCTCTTCTCAAAACTAAATAAACATTTAAAAAAAAAATTTTAAATGACTGAATTGAAAATATGAAGATCTTTGCTTAACACAAGAGTGAATACCTTTGTATTATCTATACTATAAAACACTGAATTTGCATCTCTGATTCTGAAACCATACAAAGGTGATGTTCCTACTATATTTTTTAGCATTGCTCTGCTAGTCCTAGCCTATGGAATAATGTGGACAAACAAAATGAAATATAGCTATTGGAAAGTAGTAAAGAAAATTATATTGTTTGCAAAAGGTATTATTGTCTAGACAAAAACTCAGAAAATTATCTGAAAAAAATTATCACGACTTAAAATGCATTTTATTACTGAGAGCAAAAAATGAGTAAATATTATGAAAAATTCTATATATCATCAAAAATACTATAGAAATATAATGAAAAAAACACTCCATCCATAACAATAACAAAAAATTGGTAATATTTGGGTATGACTATAAAAAATGAATGTGAACTTCATGAAAAACTCTATACAACTTTATGTTGAGACCTAAGGACTTGAGTAATAGAGACTCATATCAGGCTTGTGATGGTTAAATTTAAGTGTCAAGTTATCTGACCAGATTAATTATAATTTCTGAGTATGTCTGTGAGAGTGTTTCTGAATGAGATTTGCTTTTAAATTGGTGGACTCAGTGAAGTAATTGTCCTGTCCAGTGTGGGTGGGCATCATCCAATCAGTTGAAGACCTGATTAGAACAAAATGCAAAGCAAGTAGGAATTCAGCTTTTTAACCACTTGCCCTCCCCAAACTTGCCTCACTGCATGAGCTGGAATATCTCATCTCGTATTCTCTGGCCCTTAAACTGGGATTTATACCATCTGCTCCCTTGGTTTTCAGGCCTCAAGACTAACTGAATTATACCACCATTTTCCAGGGTCTCTGCTATTGTATAGTATATATACTGTATATAAATCATAACAAAATTGTCAGTTAAGACGACTTTATATTTTTAGATAAGGTGATTATTGGTAGGTAGAAAGCCAATGAGCTCAGACTGATAGCAAATTCAGAAGTGCCAGAAGTGAAAGCTAACACCACAAATAAGCAGATCTTCTCAAGGAAACCCTGGGAAGACTAAGCTAAGAGTCAACAACAATCTAAGCCAGGCTGAGCTGTGGGTCAATCCTCAAGATAATTATTTTAGGAAACTTTATTGATAACACCCGGGATGTTTGTGCTCCTCTGTCTACGGCTCATAAACACAACAGCTGGCTTTATTGAATTTTGCCCTCAGAATGAAGCCTACGAAAAATTCTAGATAAAATAGTCTGTTCTGGGATGAGGTTACTAGTAAATATTTTGTGACTTGGGAAGGAAGCTAAACTGAAGTTGAGACAGTCCTTGAGGGGTTATGAAAAGGAAGGTGTTGGACAAAAACTAGAAATATTATTTGTGATTTTTGTTCTCATAGTAAAGCTCTTTGGTTTAGCAGTTAGGAAGGAAGACTTTGGGCCTGTTTGCCTGCTCACCATCCACATAGAGGTCAATAAGTGCCACAGAGTAAAACATGTTTACTTCTACAGAATCAGTGGTCAGACTTAATTATGGAAAAGTTCTATTGGAGAAATATGGCCACCACCATTGTGGAACCCAGCATGCTATGTACCGATGCCAATTAATGCATTACTTCATTTACAAATATTAATAGATCAACATTTATGACAGTACACTTGAGGAAAACACAAAACGTGAAGAGATGGACAAAAAAAGAACAAACAGAATAACAGAATTAAAGGATCAAAAAATTCAGAGGAAAAATAATTCAGACAATAAATTAAATCTAATTCACATCCTGGGAGACAACTGAGATTGCTTCTGTGACACAAGAATAGTTGGCCATGAAAACCAAAAGATCTGAGATGTAAACTACATTTTTGGAAATTTAAAATTCAATGGACTGAGTAAATTATAAATGTACATAACTTATGTTTGAATTGTAGATCTAGAAAACTCTCAGGATAATTGAGACAAAGTGAAGGAAAAGTATGAAACGGTAACTCCAGAGAAAGGAAGAACTAATCAACTGAAAAAAGAATTATGGAAGGATATAAATGTTTAGATATAAAGGGTCCATTCGCTTCCCAGTAGGATAAATAAAATAAGACATCACTTAGAAAATTTCATCATCAACATTAAAAATAAAAATCCTACAGGGGTGCCTCTGTAGCTCAGTCGGTTAAGCGTCCGACTTCGGCTCAGGTCATCATCTCGCGGTTTGTGAGTTTGAGCTCCGCATTGAACTCTTTGACAGCTCAGAGCCTGGAGCCTGCTTAGGATTCTGCGTCTCCCTTTCTCTGCCCCTCCCCAGCTCGTGATCTGTCTCTCTAAAATATAAACATTTAAAAAATAAATAGAAATTAAAAAACATAAAAATCCTACAGATTTTAATAGAGAAAAAGAAGTTTTATTTGCAAAGAAAGAAGTGTAGGGAGGTAACTTTTCATCAAAACTACAAGATGTTTTCACTTTTATGTGGATCCTGAGAAACTTAACAGAAGTCCATGGGGGAGGGGAAGGAAAAAAAAAAAAAGAGGTTAGAGAGGGAGAGAGCCAAAGTATAAGAGATTCTTAAAAACTGAGAACAAACTGAGGGTTGATGCGGGGTGGGGGGGGAGGGTGGGTGATGGGTACTGAGGAGGGCACCCTTTGGGATGAGCACTGGGTGTTGTATGGAAACCAATTTGACAATAAATTTCATATTTAAAAAAAGCACAAGATGTTCAAAAAAATGAAGCAGTATCTTTAATTTTTTATGAAAAATATTTGAAACTAGAATTCTATACCCAGTTATATCATTCACCAAAGCATGAAGGTAAAATAAATATATATTCAGACACTTAAGAACAGAGAAATGTAATACCTATGAAAAAGTTGCCCAAAAGACATTTCAGCAAAACAAGATATCCAAGAAAAATGGCAACACGTAATATAAAAAACACTGACATCAGAGTATGACCTAGAAAATTAAAGAAAATTAAAAATAAATTTAAAGGAAACCCATTAAATGTGCATTGTATTTTCTTTTCCTTTCACAGAAAATAATAATAGATTCAAAGACTGGTCAGTTGTACTACTTAATTCTATGATATACATTTGGATATTTGAATGGAAAGTACTGTTTATTGCTTTTTTATGCGTTAATATCAACACATAGAGAAAGTCTTTTAAAATTATAGAGAAACGAGTGTAAATGTTATAAATGTCACATCAAAAATACATGATGAACAAAAATTATGAAGTATGGAAAAGAGGGGTACAAAGGAGGAAACATATTAATTATAACTCTCTCTTTTAAAAACAGGGTGTTATTGGGGCACCTGGGTAGCTCAGTGAGTTAAGAATTCAACTTGTGACTTCAACTCATGTCATGATCTTACGGTTTCTGGGTTCAAGCCCACAATGGGCTCTGTGCTAACAGCACAGAGCCTGTTTGGGATTCTCTCTCTCCCCCTCTATCTCTGCCCCTCCCCCGTTGTTCTCCCCCCCTCTCTCTCTCTGGCTCTCAAATGAATAAATTAAAAAAAATAATAAAAATAATAAAAATTAAAACAGGGAGTTATTTTCTAGAGGTGAGATATTAAGAAATGCAAATTCAGGCAGATTTAAATTAAAAAACAAACAAACAAACAAACAAAAAAACAAGACCACCAGAAGAACTAAAAATAGTCTGAAGACAGGTGGGAAGTAATGTAAATGTCATACATCCTCTACTTCCATGGAGAAGAGACAATGGAAACTGTACATATTTTATATTTGGTAAGTAAAACTATTTTTGAAGTTAGAATGATAATTACCATGAGAACTAAACTCAGAAACCATTGACTGTGGATGACTCTAAATTGTGTGTGAGTGAAAGGAAGACAGTTTTACTTTTTTATTTTAATCTTTTCTGTAATAATTTCTTTAACATGTACATTTATTATCTTCATAATAAAACATAATTTGATAAGGTTTGAACCTAGATGTATCTAAAACTATCTTAATTAAAGTGTATACCAGTCCAATGATGAACAAATGTACTATGACAAAGAAAGAGAAGTTCCTGACACAGACTAGAAGAGTTGTAAGGAAAGGAAATATTATTAAGTAAAAATTGCCAGGATACTTAGAAAAGTAATAAATAGAGACCTATTTTTCATGAAAAATATGCAAATATTCATATTTAGTATGTGAGGAAAAATTTTCTATATGTGAGCACAATGGGAGGTGACAGAATGGTATATATTGTTAAATGTAATTATTTTTAAATACCATAAAAAGGGCAAATATAAACATATGAAATATATTTTTGTCAAAATCAGTAAAGGATGCTGTCATTATCAAAGAATATTTATAAAGCAACAGAAACTAACTTTCATGTAAATAATTGGAATGTGAACTCACAGTTTATGAAAGAATATGGATGACCAGGAAATATATGAAAAAATATTCAGTCTCAGTAATAAATGCCACTTAGGAACATTGGATTAGCAAATTTTAAAGTTAAAAACACATTTTCAGCAATGAACATTCTTTTAACTTTTTGTGGGTATGTATATGTAAAAGCATAACCTTTTTGAAATATCCATTTACAATGAATATTTTAAGAGCCTTAACAAGGGCATTTCTCATCAGTCCTGTGAAATACAAAGAAATGCAGTCAATGACATGCACAGAATAACCATTATGTTATTATGCTAAAAATTTATAACAGCAAAACAACAGAAATAGCATCTCCAATAAATGAAAATGTTTAAATAAATTAAGAAAAATTAATTTTCTTAAGAAAATTGAATCTGAAGAAAGGATTAGTTTGCTTAAATTTCACTTGGGAGGTGTCAGCCCAGTGCAGTGGGGGTAAGGAAAAAAAAGGAAATGAGTTAAGATCTAAAACAATGTCAAACAGTACATTCCTGCTTTTGCTGCTGGTTCAGCTAAGCCACAAAGAGATCAAATAGCTCTGGAGGCATGTTCACTTAGCATATGAGACCTCTCTTGAAGGGTAACCAGTCCTGAGAATAGCCCACTGAAGACAGAAAAAAGGGGTACTTATATGCCCTGCTCTCTTCTGTTTCTTATTTCCTATTGGCCAAAGTTGACCAAAGGGTAGCTAATCCCCTGCTAATTTGGTGCACACTCTGGAAACTGGATACTGCTCTTCACAATGTACTGTTTCATGCAAATTCAAAAAAGGGAGGAAGGAATAGCTTGTCCACCACCCAAGAAAGTGAAAGAAGGAGATAGTCCAAGAAATATGAAAAAGCACACAAGGTTGGAGTCTCAAATTATAATGGAACCCATATAATCTAGTTTTCTGAGAATAAAGAATAGCATAGAAATAGTCATGGAATAACATTTAATTTTAGAAAAGCAGGGGGAAATGACTATATGTTGTTAGGAACCCAAGATGAGATAGCAATATGAATATTCAGAGAAATTAATGGATAGATCAATAATCTAGAAATAAATTTACTGCCAATAAGTTGCTTTCTGTGTAAGGTGATTTTTAGGTTAGGGTTATTTTTTTCGAAATAGTGGCTGCAATGTTCAAAAAATTTTACTGTGATTTTCTATTAGTTTTAAATTAGAGTGAACAAATACATATATAAAAAATGTAAAGTTGTTACAATGGGATTTAATTTTACTCAATTTTAACAAATTATTTTTTAGTATACATATCAAATTTCAGGAAACTTTGGACACCAGAATAAAATCTCCATGAGGATGCATACAATATATGGTTTAAAAAACCAGTTGATGTGACATATTTCCTTTCCATCATGTCAGATGAAAGTAACATTATACCTTATTTAGGCAGTATGTTTTGAATAAAGCTCACCACATAAATTATCTTTGTTGGTTTAGCATATTAATTGATAAAATGAGAAATTACTTTATATTTGGGGTCCCAAGAACTTTTAAAAACACAAAATAAGATCATGTGTCAGTTATAGCTATGCCTGTATTAAAATAATCCCCAGTCAAGGGGCGCCTGGGTGGCTCAGTTGATTAAGCATCCAACTTTGGCTCAGGTCATGATCTCATGGTTTGTGAGTTCGAGCCCCATGTTGGGCTCTGTGCTGACAGCTCAGAGCCTGGAGCCTGCTTCAGATTCTGTGTCTCCCTCTATCTCTGCCCCTCCCCCACGTGCACACTGTCTCTCTCTCTCTCTCTCTCTCTCTTTCTCTCTCTCTCTCTCTCAAAAATAAATAAAAAATTAAAATTAAAAAAAATAATCCCTGATATTGAAATTTAGATTATATAAAAAGACTGGAGAAAATTCAAGAGCATTGAATAAAGGCATATCATGACATAATTTACTTCTAGATGATGAATGGGAAAGGAGACCAAACATTTTAGTGTTTTTGTAGTTTAACCAAATCTATATTCTTTCATCTTTATTCTGACCAGATTTACATTAAACTGAGCTTTTAAAACAAAACAAAAGCTAGCCTTTTTGCTTAGATGCTTTTGGAATTGGATATAAGAATAATTCTCTACTGTCAGTAAAATCTTCTAATGTCTGTTACAGCAGTATATTTTGTTGTGTTTCTGTTTGATTTGTTTTCTGAAATTTTCTCCAGCACACCATGAGGTAATACTCCTGAAATATGAGAAAAATGAATGGGTGACAAAAAGAGGGGTCATAATAATAATAGCCCATATTTAAAGAACACTATCATTGTCAGCCATAGTTCCCAGTGCTCATACACATTAGTAACGCATTTAACATTGAGAAAACTCTATGAAATGCATAATGTTTTTGTCATTCCAGGGGCGCCTGGGTGGCTCAGTTGGTTAAGCATCCTAACTTTGGCTCAGGTCATGATCTTGCGGCTCATGGGTGCAAGCCCGACATTGACTCTGTGCTGTCAGCACAGAGCCTTCTTTGGACCCTCTGTCCCCCTTTGTCTCTGCCCCTCTTCCGCTCATCCTCTGTCTCCCTCTCTCTCAAAAACAAAGAAACATTTAAAAGTATATTATTGCCTTTCCCATTTTACAGATGAGAAGCTGAGGCAGAGAGGTCAAACAGCTAGTGAATGACAGATCCTGGATTTGAACTAAGGAAGGCTGGCTCCAAAGGCTGTTCTGTTAACCATTATAACACATACTACCTATCATTGTCACTTAAGCAGTTACTGGAAAATTAAAATTATACATTACATAGGAAATATTCTGCCGTGAAGAATCTCTCTGACTTTCCTCTGGTGCAGATGCCTAATTATAGCTGAGTCTTCATGGTACAGATATCTATAGAGCTGAGATCTTACATCTACTTTATAGTCCTTCTTTTTGTGAAATACTGCCCAAAACAGAAAAAGAAGTAATTACGTCGATTTTCCTCATTGTTGTTTAATTTCCTAGTGCATTTCTCGTAGGTAATACTACTAAATATTATAACCTTTAGTCTTTTGATTTTATCACTCCAAGATTTAATGCCAGAACATATGGCACAGATGCAGGCAAATTTAGCAATAACATATTTACAGTTTACACAGATATTGAATGGTCAATTTACTATTCATTTCAGAGAAAGAAAACTTAAAATTTATCTTTTGTTTTTCTTAGAGCCATACATTCTACTACCAATAACATACAAACATCTAAGAAAATATGTAACTTTCATTTATGCTATAAATAAAATTATAAGTTTATAATTATAAATTATCATTAAATTATAAATTTATCAATGGTTAAATATAGTGGTAATTTCAGAAATGGATGTTTGGCAATTTTACTTCTAATACAGAGAGGGAGTTAAAATAAGATTGGAATGAAGTGATAAGGTAGAACAATACTTCCAGAGACTGGCATGGCACTCATATCTTCAATATAATATGACTTGACAACTGGAAAAAAAAGGAAAAATCGAGTAAGAGCAAATAAAACTGATAACAAGTGAGATCTTCTCCCTTCAAAACTGAGCTATTGAAAGAATATTCTGTTGTTTAATCAGAAGGGAGTAAACTCAGAAATATGTGGCCTTGACATGCTTTTTGGATACATATATCCACAAATGTTGAGGGAAAGACAGGACTAATAGTACATTTTGCTTTAACGGGGACAGGAAGTCCTTGTGACTGCTTACTCAGCTCTCCAAGTTATAAAATAAAATGAAGTACATGTAGACAAAAGTAATCTAGGAAGTATCCCAAAAGGCCTCAAATGAATCAATGACTAGTGTTGGTATTTCTGAATTTAAGATCAATAATAGTAACATTGGAAAAAGCAAATGTTGGATTTGTCAAGTTAAAAGATGAATTTTTTGAAGAATCAAACTTGACAGCTTGGTTAACCTGAAAGGGAAAACAAAAAACACAGAGATTTCATTCCTTTATTTTAAACTTCGAATGTTGAATATTGAACATTCACTGTCACGGTAATACTTCATGATACAAAATAGCACAATATATTGATTATTGCCTTATTGCTGAGCATTTACACTTTGTCAAATTTTCTTTTATCATACTAGGACAAAGATCTCTGAACCTAAATCTTTCTTCAGCACCAACTACACTGACTCGAAAATTTCTTTTTTAAGAAAAATATGTTTTCTAAAGGTTTTTTATTACATTTTTTACAGAACATGTCTGTCACCTGTCAGGCAATGTGATTAAAGGCTGGAGAAATTGCCTATTTGCTTGATATAGAGTGCGGCATATTCTAAGTGAAATACATGTTTGTGACCAAATTCATGTGCTATAAACTGCTAGTCTTAAAATTATACACTTTATTTATATTTCATCCTATTTTTATTAAATTCAGAATGCAAATGAGACCTGGTTATACTTCAGTATGTATGCCTTGAGATTAAGTTGTCAGTCCTAAATATAATGACGCTATGCACTGTTTATGAAAAATACGACATTGTGGTTAAGAAACAAAGCTAAGCAACAAAAGCAAAAAAGAAAACTCTCAAAAGCCTATCACACTTATTCCAAGCCTACAATACCGGAGCTGATCGCGTGATCTGGCTCTGACACCTCTCTCCATCTCCCATTCCTGCAGCCCGCCTTCGCTCTTCCCAGAGACTGCCTTTCTCACAGTACCTCCATCACCTGCTCCTCCCTCAAGGAACTTATTCCAGATGGTCACGGGGCCCACTCTTAATTTTTCAGAGCTCCTGAAAAACACTTTCCCTGACTACCCTATTCATTCTCTAATCCTTCACAAGGCTTGTTTTTCTTCATAGCCTTTACCTGCACTGCCTGACATTATAAATGTGTATACTTCTTTATTATCCTTCTTCCCAGTGAAATCAAAGATTCATTAGGACAGAGACTTTTTTGCAAACCCCTGCACTTGCATCGCCTGGAACATTGTTTGTCATATAATAGGTTCTCAATGTATATCAAAGGAGTAATATAAGGGCACCTGGGTGGTTCAGTCAGTTAAGCAACTGACTCTTGATTTCAGTTTAGGTCATGATCTCACAGTTTGTGAGATCGAGGCCCGCATGGGGCTCTGTGCTGACAGCTCAGAGCCTGCTTGGGACTCTCTCTCTCCCTCTCTCTCCCTCTCTCTCTGCCCCTCCCCTGCCTGAGCTCTCTCTCTCAAAATAAATGAACATTTTTTTTAATTTAAAAAAGGGGTAATATTATGCCTTCACTGTTGGGGTCCTAAAGTGATGCAACAGAATCTTTATATTCTCCACGTGATATCAGCTAATCCTCAAACTTTGTGATACGGAAAAAGAAATCAGTAAGATACTGCATAGATTAATGTATGTAATCAAGTGGTAAAAATTTTAAAACGAAATTGTGTATATTTAATGTAATGGTATAATTGATGATATCTTTTATATGCTGGAAAACATACAGTTAGATTACTTATTAAATTTTAACTAATTATTTCCCTGGTAATTATCCACTACTTTTCATGCCATCCCATTCTGTCCCCCTACCCCACTCAAATTCCTAAGTTCATAGCTCCAGGGGAAGAATGAGAAAGAAAAGAGTCTTCATGTTTCTTCTGGATATGGACACCTAAAATCTAAAGTCCTTAGATAGAGAACATGTTCAGCATTGATGAAAATGGGGGAAAATCCATAGGAATGAGCAGAATTTCTTCAGTTTTAAAATTGTCTCTACATAAGCTATCTTATAAGTTTGAGGGTAAGGAGAAAACAATAGAGTGGTATTCAAAATAGAGAATGACCAGTACTGGTCTGCTGTTGACCTATCAGGCACACATGTGTGTTATAAACAAGTTGTATGAGCTATTCTGGAGATAACCTGCTACATAAGAGTCCAAGTACTGGAGTGTGCCAGAGAGAGGGAACAAGCCCTGGGAAAGAAAGAACCAAGGGAGAAAAACTGGCTATATGATGGGCCTAGACACTCAGATCTTCAAAGGTGTTACCAAGCATTATCTGTTTTCATTCCTTTGCACCTTTAAGTCTCTGTGAATTTTGACCAAATCTCTAAGAAAAAGGATAAAGCCCCAACTGACTAGAACAAGTTTCCACTACTCCAATAGAATGGAGATCTTCAATAAAAATAAAGTAGATATGAGAAAAATAAAATAATTGTATTTTTTTGCACAACTAAGCTCTATACACTGGCTACCCACACTGCATATACCCAGTGGCAGATTTTTCTGAGAGTGATGAAGCTTAAGCTTTAGGGTCTCTGTCTTGCACGAGTCCCTAGGTTTGTAGGAGTGCTTGGAGTTGCAGCACATTCTCGGAACCAGTTTGCACAGAAAGTATTTCTCTGTAAGCACTTCTAGAAAATTATCTAAAGAGACCTCAAAAGAAATGAATCTGAACTGTTAAGGCTCTAGAAATTCCTTGTGATTTCTCTTTTCATTAAAAAATATATACCCTGGGGCGCCTGGGTGGCTCAGTCGGTTAAGCGTCCGACTTCAGCCCAGGTCACGATCTCGCGGTCCGTGAGTTCGAGCCCCACGTCGGGCTCTGGGCTGATGGCTCGGAGCCTGGAGCCTGCTTCCGATTCTGTGTCTCCCTCTCCCTCTGCCCCTCCCCCGTTCATGCTCTGTCTCTCCCTGTCTCAAAAATAAATAAACGTTAAAAAAATAAAAATAAAAAATATATACCCTTAAAATACACACACACACACACACACACACACACACACACACAAACACACACTTTTGGGGTGCCTGGGTGGCTCAGTCAATTAAATGTACAACTCTTGATTTTGCCTCAGGTCATGATCTCATGGTTCATGAGTTCGAGTCCTGCATCAGTTTCTGTGCTATCAGCATAGAGCCTGCTTCAGATTCTTTTTCTCCCTGTCTCTCTGCCCGTCCCCTGCTCATGCTCTCTCTTTCAAAATGAATAAGCATAAATATAAATATAAAAATAAGTATAAATACACACACACATACACATTTTGCCTTGCTCTTTTTTCCCCTTTGTTCATTTGTTTTGTTTCTTAACTTCTACATATGAGTGAAATCACATGGTATTTGTCTTTCTCTGGCTGACTTCTTTTGCTTAGCATAATATTTTGTAGCTCCATTCACGTCATTGCAAATGGCAAGATTTCATTCTTTTTTTATGGCTGAATAATACAGACTCTTAGCTATAGGGAACAAATTGATGGTTACTGGAGGGAAAGTTGTGGGGGGTTGAGTGTATACATACACACACACACACACCTTTGAACCGACTTATAAATATATAATTTTGTATTCCTTTTGTTAATAAAGCCATAATATTTATAGACTTTAGGCTCCACTTAATTTGGACCCACTTTTGCATATGCTTGTATATACATATAACTTTAAAAAGATAGAACACCAAGCTGATAAATGCATGACCTTTGGGAAGTAGTGAAGACAGGCCAAGTAGGGAAAGGCTTTTCAAATCTTACTTCACATACCTTTACAAGTTGTTGCTGTATCATAATCTACCTTTCTTTTTTTAATTCCCTGACAAAGAGAAACAAAATTCTCATTTTTTCAAAATAACTTAGATTCTGATAAAAACTACCCCCCCAAATTAAATAAATAAAATAAAAATGAAACCAAGAGTTTGTATTTACCAACAAAGGAAAAAAAATGCCACATCTTTCTTGTTTCCTTCACAGACGAATTTCTGTAAAAATTATTATCACTAGTTTTATTTTAGGTTTTATTGAAGTATAATTTACATACCATAAAATTCACAGGTGGTGTCAAATCAGTGATGTTTTTAAGGAATTTATGAATGTGTGCAACCAGCACCACAATCCAGAAATATTCTCATCACCCTCCAAAACTCCCTTGAGCACATGTGCAGTCTATAAAATTATTCTTTTATAAAACCTGTTTTTATTTAAGAAGCTTTGTCTTCACTTGTTCACCTCTTAGTACTATCCTTACCTTACTCCTTTTGACTTGTGCTGCAACAATCATTGAACCTTTCCTTGCCATGGTCACTAACAATCTTATTGTTCTTAAAATTGATTGATGTTTCTCCACTTTTAACTGGCTTGATTTTTCATCTCTCCTTGGCACTGTTGGCAATTCCTTGCTTTATGAGCCATTCGTGGCACTCTTATAGCAGTAAGTCTACCCAGTATCTGATCTCCCATTTCCTTTCTCCTTACTAATAGGAACTATGGAGGTTACATGTGACCATATGATCAGCTAAAATATACAAATTGTCAAGGTCACTTGCATTTGGGGAGGTGATGGGATGTAAGAAGTTGGCTAGGCACTTCTGGGAAAGATTTTGATTCTTGATATAGGTGTTACTTCTTCTTACTTCCCCCACTTTGCCCTTTCTGCCTGTAACACAATTGCTTATTGCAGTTTCATAGATCATCTCCCAAGTAGAACAGAGCAATGAGACTAAGAGCAGGTTCTTTGAAAGAATTAACAAAATTGGTACATCCTTAGCCAGACTTATCCAAAAGAAAAGAGAAAGGACTCAAATAGATAAAATCATGAATGAAAGAAGAGAGATCACTACCAAAACCACAGAAATACAACTAAAAGAGAATACTATGAAAAATTTATGCCATATTGGCAATATATGTCAATATGAGTGAAATCATATGATGTGTCTTTGTCTGACTGACTTATTTTGCTTAACATAATACACTCTAGTTCCATCCATGTTGTTGCAAATAGCAAGATTTCATTCTTTTTGATCACTGAATAATATCCCATTGCATATGTATGACACATCTTCTTTATCCTTTCATCAGTCGATGGACATTTGGACTCCTTTCATAATTTGGCTATTGCTGATAGCACTGCTATAAACATTGGGTGCATGTGCCCCTTCAAATCAGCATTTTTGTATCTTTTGGATATTTACCTAGTAGTGCAATTGCTGGGTCATAGGGTAGTTCTATTTTTAATTTTTTGAGGAACCTCTGTACTGTTTTCCAGAGTGGCTGCACCACTATGCATTCCCACCAATAGTGCAAACAGTGTTTCCCCTTCTCCACATCCTCCAAAACCTGTTGTTTCCTGACTTATTAATTTTAGCTACTCCGACAGGTGTGAGGTGGTATCTCATTGTGGTTTTGATTAGTATTTCCCTGATGATGAGTGATGTTGAGCATCTTTTCAGGTGTCTATTAGCCATCTGTATGTCTTCTTTGGAAAGTGCCTATTCATATCTTCTGCCTATTTCTTCACTAGATTATTTGTTTTTTGGGGTGTTGAGTTTGGTAAGTTCTTTACAGATTTTGGATACTAACCCTTTATCCACTATGTCATTTGCAAATATCTTCTCCCATTCCATCAGTTGCCTTTTAGTTTTCTTGATTGTTTCCTTCTCTGTGCAGAAGCTTTTTATCTTGATGAAGTCCTAATTATTCATGTTTGCTTTGTTTCCCTTGCCTTCAGAGACATGTATAGTAAGAAGTTGCTGCAGCCAAGGTCAAAGAGGTTGCTGCCTGTTTTTCCTCTAGGGTTTTGATGGTTTCCTGTCTCACATTTAGGTTTTTCACCCACTTTGAATTTATTTTTGTGTATGGTGTAAGAAAGTGGTCCAGGTTCATTCTTCTGCATGTCCCTGTCCAGTTTTCCCAACACCATCTGCTGAGGAGGCCATCTTTTTTCCATTGGATATTCTTCCCTGCTTTGTTGAAGATTAATAGTTGGCAATGCATTTTGTGGGTCCATTTCTGGGTTCTCTATTCTGTTCCATTGATCTATGTGTCTGTTATTTCTTATCTATTTTTCTCTGTGACCCTCGATTCCATCCTCAGGAAGATCTTGTAGTCCGTTACACTACTTGGCCAAATCTGAAATGAGTTTGCGACCTTGAGGGGTATGCCAATAACTATAAACTTCTCACATATGCTGAGTAATCATACCTAAATATATTCACTACATTGAGTTCTCATTTATGTATTTGTTTCTTTACTTTTGTATTTATTTTTTTGCTTGCTTGCTTGTTTACTGCTTTTTTTTCCCATCATGCTGGTGGTGACTGAAAAGCATTAGATAAATAACAGCATGAAAGGACATAAAAGATATTTTTGAGGGGATAAAGGCATAATATGATCCTGTGGTAAGCAGCCTCTAATACTGCTTTCACTGATTCCCTCTTCCTGGTATTATTGTTTGAAAGTGGGTTGTGTTTAGTGATTCACTTTAGTGAACATAATGTGGCAGAGGTGACAGGATGTTGCTTCAGAGATTAGGTTACAGGACTGTAGTATCTTTTTTGCACCCTCCTGTACTTCCCTATTTTCTGAGGGAAGTCACTTACCTTCTCGTAAGCTACCCTATGGAAAGGCCCACTTGACAAGGAACTGTTGTCTCTGACCAATAGCTAGCAAGGACTGAAAGCCAGCCAACAGCCACATGAGTGACTTCAGAAGCATTGCTCCTTTCTCAGGTGAGCTTTGAGATGACTGCAGTCCTGGATGACACCTTGATTGAAGCCTTGTGAGATACTCTGAGTTAGGTGACCCAGTTAAGTCACATGCAGATTCCTAATGCACAGAAAAAGTGAAAAAAAAATAAGTTGGCTGTTTTAAGATACTAAATTTTGTGCTAATGTGTTTCACAGATATGGATAACTAATTTAGACCTCTTTTGTGTAAAAAAAGAGATACATGTGCTCTTATATGCATAAAATATGTTTTGCAAAAAGATTCTAGAAGTTGTTAATACTATTTTCCTCCAATAACAGTATGAAGAGGTGGGGAATTAATTTTACTTTATACGGTTCTCCACTGTTTGGATATTTTATCATAAAAATGGATTACTTCTTAATCATCATAAGAAAATAACTAAAGTACTAGTTTTTGTTTAGTTTAGTTTTTAGTTTTGTTTTAATGAGAAAATTATAGCTAATGTGACAGACGATTTAGAAAAGAATGAGGACACCACATATTAGAACCTATGGGAAGTGGCCTAAATCATACTCAGAAGAAATTTTATAGAGTTAAAATGGATTTGATTTGAAAAATCAAAATTAAATATAAGGAACAGAGTTTTCTCTTTAAGAATAAAAAAAGAGGGGCGCCTGGGTGGCGCAGTTGGTTAAGCGTCCGGCTTCAGCCAGGTCACGATCTCGCGGTCGGCGAGTTCGAGCCCCGCGTCAGGCTCTGGGCTGATGGCTCAGAGCCTGGAGCCTGTTTCCGATTCTGTGTCTCCCTCTCTCTCTGCCCCTCCCCCATTCATGCTCTGTCTCTCTCTGTCCCAAAAATAAATAAACGTTGAAAAAAAAAATTTTTTAAAAAAAGAATAAAAAAAGAAAAAGAAAACCCAAATAAGTTGAAATAATGCATATGTAAGTGCAGAAATTAATGAGGTAGAAGATAAGCCATTCAAAGCAAACACACACCAGTAATCTCTCCTACACTAAAACCAAAACCTGGCACTGTGAAACGATGGATAAAATGTATAAAAAAATGGCAAATATAAATAAGAAAGAAGAGCTGAGGCACAGATATATGCCAAGAATGAAAAAAAAAAACATGATTACAGATTAGAAGCATTTTCATTAATGGTAAGAACAAAAAAGGATGTGCTCCAATACCCCTATCATTCAGCTTTGTTTAGGAGATCCCAGCAAATGCCAGAAGCAGTGAAAGAGAAACAAGTACAGGTAGTGCAAAATACATTAAAGACTGATTGTTGATGATGTGATAGCACATATACACAATCTGAAAGCATCTCCTTAATTAATAATTGGAACTAATATGAGAGTTTAACGAAGTGACCATTTACCAAAAGCTCATATGTGACTCCTGCACTCACTTAAGAGTAATAGCTTATTGTCTTTGCTCTAGTATAGCAATTGCCCTAAAGTGAGTTCTGATTTCAGTGGACAATTTCAACCTTTAATGGCAATCCCATTAGACCCCATTCTGTACTTTAAAACATGTCTGTACTCACTTAGAAATTGAGGGGATTGTCTTGCTGATTGTTTCTTTATACATCCATGCTAGACTATGTTGGAATGGTCATTTTCTCATGTCTAGACATCTAATACTCATTGCAGACGTTTCTCAAGTTTTAATCTGAGTTTTAGAAATGGGGGTTATGGGGCGCCTGGGTGGCTTAGTTGGTTAAGTGTATGACTCTTTGTTTTGGCTCAGGTCATGATCTCATAGTTCGTGGGTTTAACAGTTGCTTTGTTCTCTCTCATGCAGAGCCTACTTGGAATTCTCTCTCTCAAACTCTCTCTCTCTCTCTCTCTCTCTGCCCCTCTCCTGTCTTTGTAACTTAAAAAAAAAAAGAAACTAGGGTTCAAAAAGTGTAGTAGATCATGGCTCTCCACTGTGGTTTTCTGCAGAAGGCTTCCAACTTGATCACTCTAGGAAGGGCCTAGATTTATGTAACCCTGAAGTTGTAAGCACTTTCTCTATGTACATGTGTAGGTATAGTCAAGAGAAAGTTTTTTTTTTAAATTTTGTTTAATGTTTATTAGTTTTTGAGAGACAGAGAGAGACAGAGTGTGAATGGGGGAGGGGCAGAGAGAGAGACACACATACACACCTAGTATCCGAAAAAGACTCTAGGCTCCAAGCTGTCAGCACAGAACCCAATGTGGGGCTCGAACTCACGAACTGTGAGATCATGACCTGAGGTGAAGTCGGACGCTTAACCAACTGAGCCACCCAGGGGCCCCTACTTAAGAGAAAGTTTTAAAGCATTTTGGTGGAAAGTGCAGATTTCAGTTTGGATCTTAGATCAAGTTGGCATGAGGCTGCACAGAAATCATGGATGCCATGATAATACCTGTTATCTAAATGAGACAGTCACCTCCTTTGTTTCCAGTGGAGTGACATTTTGCTCCACATCATTTCTTATGTACTTCCAAGCTGTATTTGAATTATGAATACAATGGCGTTAATGTGATAGCCAAGGAAAATTTCTTTAGTTACAGTTTTATTCAAAAACTTAACTCCTTGAAAAAATTGTATTTCCCTAGGAAATTCATTTTCCTGCTTTCTGAGAAAATGAAATTCAGTTGTCTTCTCTTTGAAAACTACAAAATTCCATCCCCAAGAGTCTAAAATGATGGCCTTACTTCATATTTTATAGGACAGAGAGTCAAAGCAATAACAGTAGTCTCCCCCACCCCTTCCTGCCTCCAAACCTGTCAGTTTTTTTGACTGAATTCTTACCGTATGGTCTGATCCTAGGAAGAGGCATTCCTCCACTTGTTTCTGAATCAGATCTCCTCCAGGACTTGAATCCTGGAGTTTCTCACAATTTCCCTCATCATTCATTTCTTTCTCATGTTTTATTGTCAGTATAATTTTTTCTAATATCCCTCATCATAAAAACAAAATATAGCAATGATGTCTTAAATATACATCTTATTCCAGCTATCACTCTATTGTCCTTTTCCTCTTCATAGCAAAACTTCTGGAAAGACTTGCCTACACTCACTCTTACTTGCTCTCCTCCTGTATACCCTTCAACCAATGCAAATCTTGCTTCTACTCCATCTCTGTCCTAAAGACGTCCATCGAATTTTCCTTACTACAGAGGTAAATTTCCTATTATATTATCACTGGTGTGAAGAAAGCAGCTATTCATGGATAATTTATGCAGTTCCTAAATACTAAGTACTTTATAGTTTGGTAAAATGTCTCTCTTTAAGAAAATTTCCTTTTTTTGAGAATTTGCTAAATGTTGTCCTTTAAAATTTCATCTTTATTTCAATTTACACTTTTTATTGCACTTTTATTAGCAGCAACTTACCAGAAGCACATCATCAAACAAAATAGTCAGAGAAATGATGAAAGAAAGAACATTTTCAAAAGGTCACAAGTAATGAAAGTTACTCGGCATGAATCACAAGACAAGCAGAGGGAACTGAATTATTTCTACTGATAAGATAAACATTACCACAGTTCAATGGCTATTAAAGTTAGAGAATTGTCCGTGGATTTTTTGACAT
The DNA here is from genome assembly GCF_016509475.1 of Prionailurus bengalensis. Lineage (NCBI taxonomy): Eukaryota > Metazoa > Chordata > Mammalia > Carnivora > Felidae > Prionailurus > Prionailurus bengalensis. The sequence continues at coordinate 23,581,503 of NC_057361.1, read as the reverse complement.
TTAATTTTTTAAATTATTTTGAAATAATTCAAGATTTATAGAAAAAAAGTTTCAACGTTAATACAGGGAGTGTCCACACACTCCTCACTCAGTTTCCCCTAATGTTAATATCTTATATTACCTTGGTATATTTGTTTAAACTCAGAAACCAACATTGGTTTGTGACTATTAAGTAAACTGCAGACTTTATTCAGATTTTCCCACTTTGTCCACTAGTGTCCTTTTTCTGTTACTGGATCCTGTCTAGGATACCACGGTACATTTAGTCACAAAGTCTCCTTTGACTCCTCTGCTTTCTCAGCCATTTCTTGTTTCCCATGACCTTGAAATTTATGAAAAGTACTGGGTAAGTATTTTGTAGAATATTCCTTGATTTGGGGTTGTCTGATATCTTCCTCGTGGCTAGACCAAGGTTATGGGTTTTGGGGAAGAACAATCATGGATATGAATGCTCTTCTTGTATCATATTTGAGGTACATGATATTAATGCAACTTTATCACTGGTAATATTACTCACCATCACTTGTTTAAGTGGTATTTGTAGGATTTATTTACTGTAAAGTTACTCTTTTTTTTCTTTCTATACTCTGTTCTTTTGGACACATGACACTTAACAGCGAGAGGAGAATCAAACTCCATCTCTGTTTATACTATTTGGAATTATTCTGCAGGGACCTTTGTCTCTTATCCTCACTTTATTTATTTTTTTATATCAAGATAGACTCATGAATATTTGTCTAATGCTTTAGGTCATAATGTAATACCATATTATTATTATTTTTTTAATCAAATTGTTCTAGATTTGGCCATGGGGAACTCAGTTATTTCATGTGCCACTTTGATATATCCTCATCCCACCTCCTTGCTTTCCAGAACTACAAGATGCTCCAGGGTTATCTTGTATACTTTCTGCCCTAGAATTGGAATCAGATATTTCTCCAAGGATCCCTTGTTCTGTACATTGGAAGATGGTATTATAAATCAAGATCCAGGTGGTAGTGGTGCTCATTACTACAGGGGTATCATGGGTCCCAAGGCCTCTCAGTGAAGAGAGCTATGAAATATTTATCAGTATAATAACCCATATATACACACATTTCTATAATTATTTCAGCATTTATCCATCTTTATATATATTATACTAAACTAATTGTGAATTAACACTGATATCTCCCAACTCTAATTCAGAACCACAGAGTTCATCTGGCCTTCCCTCCCTGCTTATCTATAATTTCCCTCTCTGACAGTAAGAAACCTAGTTCCCACCATCCATTTACTTGCTTATTCAACATGAGATATGTATGTAAGGTTGGTGGAGAATTATTACTTACACTGAATCCTCATGCGAAACAAATTTGCCAACTGGAGTACAGTTTTTCTGTACAGGATTTTTTTAAGAGCGAGAGAGAGTATGAGCAGGGGAGAAAAGTAGGGAAGAGGGGGAGAAAGAGAGAATTAAGCAGGCTCCATGCTTATTATGGAGCCCAACACAGGGCTTGATACCATGACCTTGGGATCATGACCTGAGCCGAAATCAAGTCAGACTTTGAACCGACTGAACCACCCAGGCGCCCCTTATGTATGGTTCCTTTTGTCTTTAGTTTTGATAAAGTTATTTAGCCAGCTTTTTTTCTCCCACCTGCTTCAGTGAAGTTATGTCTTAAATTTTTAATTGAGTTAGATTCATTTGTCATAGTGTGTATTACATTCTGAGATTTCCTGACATCCTGGTAAGGATTAAAGTTTACTCTTTGTGATGTACAATTCTATTAATTTTAACAAATGTGTTGAATCATATGTCTATCACTCCAGTACCATACAGAGTAGTTCCATCACATATATATATTTCCAGGAGAGGAAACTACTAAGAGAAAGCATATGCAAAAATAATAATAATAACTTTCCCTGAAAATATTTGGTTCTATATGATGATATTAAAGTACATGTATTCCCATTTGACTAAAAAAAATTTAAAAAAATTACAGGTACCCTTACTTACCAAGAATTTATAATTGTAAGCTTTTTAAAAAATATTTATGAGTGTGACTATCAATTATCATTTATTAGTCTTAAGTGGGTAACACCTAAGACCCGAATGTTTTCTCTTACTTAGAGAGCAATTCACTGTAGAAAAGAAATGTTTCTTTATTTGACTGAAGATCTTATGATTTTATCTCATGGGTCTCAGTCCTTCACAGTGTTGGTCATACCTGTCAGCTGAGGAAGAGACTTTCTAGAATATCTGGGTTGTTATAGCTTTTTTTTTTTTAATGTTTATTTACTTTTGAGACAGAGAGAGACAGAGCATGAATGGGGGAGGGGCAGAGAGAGAGGGAGACACAGAATCGGAAGCAGGCTCCAGTCTCTGAGCCATCAGCCCAGAGCCTGACGCGGGGCTCGAACTCACAAACCGCGAGATAGTGACCCGAGCTGAAGTCGGACGCTCAACTGACTGAGCCACCCAGGCGCCTCTATAGCTTTTTATCAGAATAATAAAAAGAACCAATCATGCAGACTTGGCTATTATTTGACTTTGATTCTAGACAGAGATTCATGAGCAATAACCTTTTCAGCTAATGTCATCATCCTGATCAATGTGTAGCAGAGGCTAGAAGTGCTTACCCTACGCCATTTACTGTTTTTATATTTTGTATTTTAGATTTTGTTTTTCTTTGGTTCATCGTTGTTGTTGTTTCATTAGTTCTCCTCAGTGTCCTACAATTTAATTTCAGGGGTTTGAGTTGCTAACATGGCTGCGATATAGCTGGCAGAAGTCCAAAGTGAGACTATGGACACCTATATAGATGAAAGGATGTTCTGATTCTCCATAGAACACAGCTTGAGATTAGTATACTAAGCTCCTTGTGAACCTGGTCTGTCATACATCCATCTCCGAACTTTCACCATCCAGTAGAGAAATCCATAAGGCTCTGAAAACTACATATAAAAATCTAAACCTATCACCCTACTGTTGAAGAGACTGAAGTCAAAGAAAATTAAGATAGTGAAGTTCATAGAAGTTGATCACAGGATGGCTAAGATCCAGTCTACTGTAACTTTATTGCATTTTGCTTTTGGCGCAGGACATCGTGGAGTGAGACGTGCTGAAATTTGCTGTTGGACTAACAGAATTCACCCCAAATTTTTTGACCTGCCATTTAGCAATTAGGCTCCATTATATATTTTTTTCATGTCTATTCTTTTCCACATCTGTCTTTTTAAGGAATGTATGCCAGGAGACTTCTTTTTAAGAGTATAGTTTGGCATCTGTCACAACTTTATGTGGTTAAATTCTGTGCATAATTAGGAGACAATTATAATACTTCATAAAGGCCATGAGGGCTTACATAGAACTGTCCTATAGAAATTCCATATTGGAATGAAAATAATTGGTGTTGAAAATTTAAATTTAAAGGTGCAGTTTTGCCTGCTTATTTGATAGAATTGTTAGCTTTGCCTGCCACCTCATGGAAGACTGGTAGTGATATTATATTGCTCTCTTCTATACATCAATAGGACCAGGATTTGCATAAATTAAAAGTATATCAATTACTTCTCTTTTCTAGGACTTACTTTACCTGCTTGGTTTTCACCTATAATCATAACTTTATTTTTAAAATAAATTATTTGAGTCCCTATTATCTATCTATGTATCTATCATCTATCTTACTCAAATCCAACCTCTTTAGAGGACTTCCTCCAAATGGCAAATTGTTTAAGTAATCTGGAGACTTACTCAAGTCCAAAGCAGGTGGGGGTGGATGCGCCCATCACAATTCCAAAAGAGAAACAGAAACACTGGGGGTAGGGGGGAGAGTGATACACAAGTTAACACGTGACTTATATAATAGAGACCTCATAGTGTGTAATTGTGGGAGCTGGTTAAGTAGCCTTCATAACGTTTTTGTCTGGTTCAGGTGATGGAGCCTAAAGTCAGTACAGCATTCTGGAAGAAGAGATGGATGTGAAGTGGAGGGAAGCAAGGATAGACTGGAATCCAAGCGGAGTAGCTGGAACTCACAAGGACAGACTGGAACCCGTGTATTGATCCTTCACTGTCTCCAAACCTCCAACTTGGATGAGTGAGTGCCCTGCAGAAGTGGGCACTCTTTATTGTGGAACTGATGAAGCTAAAGGAAGATACAAGGCAGGCTGGTATAGCTGTGGGCCCTGCAGCTGCCTCATGGTAAGGTAAGCCAGCAGATCAGTGACAATGTGCCCCTACCTCTACTTTCTGAGCATAAAAAAATATATAACTACTACTTTACCTTTGCCTTCCAAATCTCTCTTCAAATGTCTCATGTAGCACAAAAATCTCCGAATGATGCAGGGAACTCTGAAGAAAGTTTCAGTTCCCAGTACCAGGCTCCCCTGCACCCATCTCCCGCCACCCTGCACCCCCCCACACCAGTACTCCCTTCCCACACCCCCCTCCCCGCACTGCCTCACCACTCCCACCCACAGAACTGCTTCCAACAGGAAGTGGAAAAAAAAAAAAAAAACCCTGGATAATTAATCTGCTCTTGCCATTGTTCTCACTGCCACTCAAGGTCACTAGAAATTCCAAGTGTTTTTCAATATTTTGTTGATGTTGTTGCTAGTATTAATCCTACCCAATTGTGCAGGGTTTGCCCCAAATATATAAACTAGTTTATAATTTTGTTTCTTTATATCCTGTTTTAAACCACAGTGCTTAGTTCAGACTCATTAGGTTCTTTGAGGACTTTTAAGGTTCTTTCCTTACAGCAGAGCTTGGTAGGGGCTGCCCCAGCTTCCCAGATCCCAAGGCAGTTGTTCCTGACTTTGAATCTCAGTGAACAGGAATTTTGGCCAAGTTACTTTCCATTCCAAAGTCTAATTTCATTATGTAAATGTCTCAACCTATTCTCAAGGGTCCAGAGATAATATCCACTTTAAGGAGTATTATCAAAGGAAAGAAGGAGTGTTGGGGGTAACTTACACAAATTACTGGTGTAAAACAAAAATGAATATTATTATTGAACAGTAACTGAACATCCAGCACCCAAAATTTACATTAAATAAGGCTTAAAACAAAATATTTTTAAAAGCAATGTAACCTCGTACAAGCAGGTGAAGAGAATTTTTAGCAATTCATGGATGTCTAATGGGATTTTTCTTCCAATGGTATCAAACAGTTTATATCTGTAAGGATAAACTCTTTTTTGCAACATTAAGTTGCTCTTAAAGTCAGTTCAAATATATATTCTCAAATATTAGGAATCCTTATATTTCTGGCTGGTATCTTACAGATGGTTGCCCCAAGAGGATTTCCTGGAAGGCAATCCTGTGGGAGTTCTCAGCCCTGTAACTTCAAGAGAATTGAGAGTGCAGAGTAAACAATGCCATGTGATTAAGTTTAATTTTTACCAACCTTGTCTGCTCAAATTAATCAATATTAACATAGGGATTCAGAAAATGTTAATAACCCCAAATGTTTATTCCAGAAGCATGAATTATCTTGTTAGGAATTTACCTGTGCACGTTTTCTCCCCTTGTCCTTTTCTGTGACAGAGTCTGTGTGTGTGTATGCATGGGTGTTTGTGTATGGCCAAGTGTCTGCATTCAAGGAACAAGACCATGGTTTGCTTTATTTTACTTTACTTCCAAAGAATAAACACATTTCTGAAATTTTCAATTCAACTGAAGAAATTAACCTTAAACTGCTAAATATGAAAAAAAAGGTGATAGTTTTCAGAATGTCAGAAATAAGAGGATAGATTCAATAAAGCTATTCATTATTTTTAACTAGAAATAAGAAAGATTCAATAAAGCTATTAATTATTTTTAACCATTATTAGGAACCTTTAGAAGTCAGTTATAAGAGATTAGCCATAAGAAAACATAGGAAAAGAGGCAAAAAAAAACTTACATATTTTCTTATGCAGAGATATAATGGGTAAAGAGGGAGGAGTAAAGAAACCAAGTGAGAGGAAAGGAATGGAGGAGGAAGAATGTAAACAGATAGAAGAGAAAGTTTTTATTATGGAAAATAGAAGACAAGAGGAAAATTTATTAGTTGAACTCAATTTTAAACTTAAGGTCTAGCCTACGGAGACATTATCTAGCTGGAGCAGGCATGAGGCCTTCAGGACGGCAGGCACTGCACATGGTCTTGGTTCTCTTCCTCCTCAGATGAATTGGAGCTACTGGAAGACATATCCGACTCTGCATCCATGACTTCAGCTCCAGGAGCTCCCCAGTGCTGGTGAAGACCTCTCTGTGTCAGGTGACGCATCAGGAACCAAAGCATGTGGCTATCAAACAGGTCAGTGTGGTGCAGGCGATCTTCGTCTCGTTCTTGCTTGTTCCTCTTCATTGTATACTTTAAGCCAACCAGGTCATTGGTAGCTTTAGCTGTGGGTGCCCAGATCTTGGCATCATGATCTAGGCCACTGGTCGCCATCACAGGTAGGTAAGGATGGGGCTGAAGACAGTTTATGGTGCCTCCCCTGTCCCCTTCCATGAACTGAACAATCTGGCAGGATGATTTCTCCCAGAGGAAGATGTGGCCGCAATCACTGCCGCTCACCACAAACTCACTTCTGGGGCCATAGAAATTGACACCTTTGATTGTGGCATTATTTCTGTGCCCCTTGTATCTCTTAACGTACTGGGCTCCGTCTCCTTCCAAGGAGTTGAAGAGATAAATATCTTCATCATTATAACTGGCCAGGAGCTCTGTGCCATCGTGGCTGTACACCAGGCAGGTGATGCTTACTTTGCAATCACAGCTGACTAGGTGATGAGGACAGAATTTCTTGAGTACTCCATTGTTCTCGTTGTTGTCAATTTTCCTCTGGTCATAAATTCTTACAAACTGATCTCTTCCACCCACTGCAAACTGGTAAGTATTGGCAGGATTCACGTATATTGTATACAGCCCCACTCTCTTCTCCCTCTCCTTGGTTACCACCACTCTGGAAGCCGGGCGGTCTTGTCTGAGGTCAATGGCAAAAACAACTGCGTCTTCGCCTGAACTGAGGAACTCAAAAGGGGAGTCTGGCACCAGGGCCAACTTGTGGGAGGCTCCCCTGTGCTGGGCCACACGCTTAGTATTCTTGCAGTGTGGTATGGCAGATAGCTCCGCTATGCGTATCTGCCCATCACGGCCACACGTGGCCAGGGTGGAATCACCACAATTGGGTAGGAACTTGGCTTGAAAGACATTATTTTTGTGGCCACTCGCAAACCCGAGCACTGGCTGCTCACGCACCCAATCCCACACTATCACTCTCAGATCATCGCTGCTACTGGCCAGCCAGGTGCCACGCTGGTTAAAGTGCACCGTATTGACACAACCATTATGGCCTTGAAGCTGAGAGAACAGGTGGAAACGCTGCACAAAGGCCCTTGCCCCACAGGCCTCATATACAAAGCGGGCACTGGAACCCAGCTGCCGCTGGCGGAGAGCAGAAAGGGCTTGCCAGCGAGGGCGGGGCAAGGCAGAGGTTTCGGAGGACACCCAGTCCTCCAGGGCCTGATCCTCAGCGGATAAACACCGATCAGGGTGAGCTTCAGGGCACAGTACCTGGGGCCGTTCTCCCGCCGCTTCTTCCTCTCCCTGGTCCTCGTGTTCGTCCTCTCCTAGCGAACCCTCTTCTGGGTCCGACTCGAGTAGGTTTTCCTCACAGATGAAGAATCGGTCGGAATCTACCGTGCTTTCCAAGTTGATATCTTCACTTGAACTTTCTGCACCAGTGCCTTGACTTTCTGGGCTGGGGACGCCACCATCTCCGATCACATTCAAGCTCAGCGCAGGGTCGGAAAATGTCTCCCCGCTGGCGTCTACCTCAGACCGCTCCTCAGGGCTATTGAGCAGGCCTCTCTCTGAGTCTTGCAGGCCATCTGTGCAGCCCCCGTTATCAGACATCTTGAAAGATGATGACTGCAGCCGGTCTGGAGAGGTTAAAAGTCCCAAAAGTCCGAGGAAGAGAGCAGGGCTGCTTCGGCCGGCCGGGCCAAAGTCTCGAGGCCTCGGGCGGAGATGCCAACGCCAGCACCGCCGCAGGCCAAAGTGGGAGGGGGGCGATTATCCGGCTGAAGCCTTTGGAAGTATGGGAGCTGACGAGGTTCAGAAGACACTTCATACTGTCTAATATCGCGGTATCTCAGGACTGCTCAGCCTTTTCCGGACCTTCAGCCCCAACCCCACAGCTGTCTCGCCCAGTACGTTCTGTTCTTTTGAAGACGGAAACATGTTGCACTTTGAAAAACATTCTTAGAGAATTATCAGCAAAAATGATAAACCTTAGGCAGAACAGTTACTCTAAGACTCTCAGTGCTTTGCTTGAAGAGAACGTACAGTATGAAATGAAGAAATAGGCAAACACAGTCAAAGATTGCCAAGGTCCACACGGCTGGTCAGTTTATGACGTACACAAAATATCTCCAGCAAATCAAACAGCTTTACGGAAAACTTGACAGCTCTAATTGGTAGAAATGGCATAAATAAAATAAACATTTCCTAGTTGATTGCATTTTAGAGTTAAAAATACTTTTTAGTATGGGTAGATCCCAAATACCGCATTGGACATACATCTACCAAAAGATACTCATTGTTTTTTTATCTGAAATGCAAATTTAACTGTGTCCTGTATTTTTATTTGTCACATCTGGCAGACTTTCTTAGTGAGAAGAGTAATTTAGTCCAACAATGTAATCAAGGCCGAAATCAACTGGTCAATCTAAAGTAGACATTGAAATGAGTAACGGCTTCTCCACTGTGAGACAGAAGCACAATTTTTTTCTTTTTTCACCAGAGACTATATATTTATTTTGAGTTAATTCGATCTAGGATAGTTAAGGAATATCAACACAATTTAATGAAAGAAAAAAATTGTTTTGTGATGTCAGAACTATCGAAATATTTTAAACATCTCCTCAAATATTTCAGAGACTTCTTAGGGGGCTTTTAGGAAAAGAAAACAGCTCCTCAGAGACAGTTAATTGGCAAGGCCGTGTTAAGTTCGGAGCCTCTCCAAGTGAATTATCTAAGGTAATGTCAGTAAATTTTCAAAGGACTACAGTAAACTGCTGACTAAGAATGCCGGAATGAGGAAAACAAGATTTCCCTCAGAGTAATTGCAAGATCAATGCAAAATTGATTAAACATAGAAGTATAAAGTCTCCTAAAGAAAGAGAATGGTTCCAAGGTGGTAGTAATGGAAAGACACGTAAAAGAATATTCAGAGCAGTTTGTAAAGAGTAGCACAACAACCAGGAAACCACCCAAAAGCCCATCAAGAGAAACATGCATAAATAAATAGGCATATATTCCTATTAATGGTATAATGTACAAAGGTGAAGATTAATGAACAAATACATCATCATGGATGAATCTTAGAATGATGAGTGGAAACACAAGTGAAAGAATAGTCAATAATTTCATTTTTGTGCAGATCTTTATAGTTTTCCTATTAATTAAACTATTTTAAAAGGCAAGAAAATAATTGACTCAAACTTCAGGATAAATATTACCTTTACAGGAGAGGAAGAAGTTAAAATCTGGTAGAGAGGGAACTTCAAAAATTCTTGGTAATATTTATGGCTTGTTGTTATTCCTTTTATTACTTATTGTCTGGCATATACATTTATATATCCTTTTCTAAGTTTGATGTATTGCATAGGAGGTTTTTGTTGTTTTTTTTTTTAAGAGATAATGTTCATTAAGAAGGTCTCTTGCCTGACCATGGGGCACAAAAACAGGAAAACTAGAGCATCAAACCCTAGTAATCCGATCCTGGCATTATCCATGGGAGGAATCTTTATTAATTGGTCTAGGAAATGTCTTTGTCCCATTACAAGGAACAGTTCAAGTGTTAGAGGTCGAATCAGGTTGTTTTAGCCTGATGCTATTGTATTAATCTGACTTTTTTTTCTACATGCTCATTAAGCAAACTTTGACTATGAATTGGCTTTCCATTTAAGCTTTCTTTTAAGTTTGCTTTTTTTTTTTTTTAATTTTTTTTTTCAACGTTTATTTATTTTTGGGACAGAGAGAGACAGAGCATGAACGGGGGAGGGGCAGAGAGAGAGGGAGACACAGAATCGGAAACAGGCTCCAGGCTCCGAGCCATCAGCCCAGAGCCTGACGCGGGGCTCGAACTCCGGGACCGCGAGATCGTGACCTGGCTGAAGTCGGACGCTTAACCGACTGCGCCACCCAGGCGCCCCATAAGTTTGCTTTTAATTTAATTAATCCATTTAGTTTATTTTCACTCCCATTGATTCACCAAAAATCTATTAGAACTTCTATGCACAATGTAATGTTCTGGGTCCTGTTATTACAAGGGCTGAATAAAAAGGGGTAATCCCTTCACTCATGGAGTGTGTAATATAGTGGGAAAAAAGGACAATAGACAAGTCAATACATACATACATCATATGAGGCCGTGATGAATATTATGGACAGACATAAAGTTGTGTAAGTAGATATAGACTGCAAGTTGTTATTTTAGTTAGTGTGTTCAAGGAAAGTCTTTTTTTTTTTTTTAATGGGATGACATTTAAGTAGAAGGCTGGATGAAAAGAGAAATGGAGCATGCAAATATCTAAGATAATAACGTTCTCTGTAGAATGATATCGAGTACAAATGCTTTAAGATAGTAGTACAAAAATAAATAAAGTAGCAAAATATGAATGCTCACGGAACCTCAAGGAGGCCACTGTGACTGAAACAATATAAGTAAGTAAGCATTAGGGACAGTGTCAGCAATGGGACAAAAAGAAGCAAAGGCCAACTGAACAGAGCTTTGTTGTTTGTCATAAGGAATTTTAATATTTATTTTATTCTGTGTGTGTACTGGAAACTGTTTAGAAGCTCATGAGCAGGGTAATGGCATTATCTTACTTACTTTTTAAAGATGGTACTGGTTGCTGTCAAAATACAATGGTGTGGGAAGAGAGAGCAGAAGTACCCAACTGTTGCTGTAATGCAGGTGAGAAATTAAGGTGGCTTAAACCAGGGTGTGGATAGTGTAGGTGGTGAAAATTGGTTAGCTTTGGAATATACTTTGAAAATGGAAATTACAGCATTTATTGATGAGTTGAATGTGCACATGAGGTAGAGTAATCAGGCTACTGGCAAGAAACACATATCATTTGGACAATCTGAAGCAGTTCAATAAGCGGGATTTTTACAAAAGTGAGAGAAGGCTGTAGGGAAATCATAAGGGAAAGATCAGGACCTCAGGATTATTGTGAACAGGGAGATATTTTCCTGTAAGGCCTAAAGGTAGGGAGGAGAAAGAGCAGTTATCAAAAACCTGAGACAGAAAGGGCAGTGTGGAAAGTGTGACCTGATGGGAGCTGTCATTAGTAATCCCTCAGTGAACCCATAAGGAGGGAGCCAGGGAAACAAATTCTGCAGATTTATTCTCCTCCTACTCTCCTGCTTGTATTTCCTACCGAGTCTTATGGAGAAGGTAGGACTTTGTCTCCTGTAGCTTTACTGAATTTATTAGTTTTAACAGTGTATGTGTGCATGTGTGTCTGTGAGTGTGTGTGTGTGTGTGTGTGTGTGTGCGTGTGAGTGTGTGTGAGAGAGAGAGAGAGAGGGAGAGGGAGAGGGGGGAGGGAGAGTGTGTACATGTGGAGTCTTTAGAATTTTCCATTTATTAAATCATATCATCTACAAACAGATAATTTTACTTTTTTCTATCCAATTTTGATGCCTTTTATTTATTTTTTTCCTGCCTAATTTCTCTAAGAGGTCCAGTCCTATGTAGAATACAAGTATCTAAAGCATGCATCCTTGCCTTTTTCCTCATCTTAGAGGAAAATCTTCCAAGTTTTCATCATTGAGTATGATGTTAGCTGTGGGCCTTTCATATATGGCCTTTATTATGTTGAGGCCAATTTCTTCTATACCTAGTTTGTTAAAAGTGTTTTTTTCATGAAAGGGTATTGAATTTTATCAAAAAGTTTTTGCATCTATTGTGATGATCATGTGATTTTTATCCTTCATTCTGTTAATGTGATGTATCACATTGATTTGTTGATGTTGAACCATTCTTGCATTCCAGGGATAAATCCCAGATGATCAAGATTTATGTGCTATTGAATTTGGTTTCCTAGTTCTTTGTAGAAGATTTTTGCATCCATCTTCATGCAGAATAGGAATTTTGGCCTACCGTGTTCTTCTACTGTATTTGTCTGGATTTGGTATCGGGGTAACTAACAATGAACTATTTAAAAAGGAAATTAATAAAATAATCCCATTTACATTAGCACCAAAAAGAACAAAATACTTAATAATAAATTTAACCAAGAAAGTAAAGGACTTGTACAATGAAGACTACAAAACATTGGTAAAATAAATTAAAGACACAAATAAATGGAAAGACATCCCATGTCAATAGATTGAAAGATTTAATATTGTTAAAATATCTGTACTACTTAAAGAGATCTATAGATTCAATGAAATCCCTATCAAAATTCCAACAGTCAATTTTTTTCTGAAATGGAAAAGCCAAACCTCAAATTCATATGGAACTGCAATGGGAAGTTCTAGAGATCTGGTGTACAACATTGGATCTACATTTAACAAAGCTGTATAGGGCACTTAAAATTTTGTCAAGAGAGTAGATCTTATATTAGGTGTTCTTACCAAAAAAAAAACCCACATAAATAAAATATTTGTTTAATTAAAACATTTGTTTTGAAAAAGGGGACAAGAACAAATCTGGATGGGCAAATGTAAACTATCCAGTTTCTGGAGGGTTCATAAGAGTCAGCGATAACTCCCAAGTGTTTACTAGGAACAATAAGTGAATGGTGGTTAAATTTAACTGAAATGAGGGCTAGAGATATGGGAATAGATGAATCAAGAGTTTTGTTTTATTTATGACAAATATAAAAATACCCAATAAACATTGAGAAAAAAAATGAGTTGACAATTGGATACAGATGTCTGAAGTTTACAGGAGAGATTATAAATATAGAAACAAAGTTGGAAGTCATTAGCCACTGGGAATAAAGGAAATCACCTAGGGAGTGAGTAAACAGAGAAAAGAGCAAAGATCAGAGGATTGGGCACTGGAATATTTATTTTAGGAAGAAAAAGAGAATCCAACCATATGGAGCCAAAGGCGTGAATAGTTTTGCAGGAGGAAACATGAAAATATGAAGAAAGTGTAGAAACTATTTCACAAGGGAGGGAGTGATCGACTGTGACAGATTAAGATAAGGCCTAAGAAGCAACCATCGGATTTGGTAACAGGGTGGTGACAGTAACTTGTTAGAACTGATTTATAACATTTGTGAGAACAAATGCTTGACCCCAGAAGTCTGGGGAGAGAAAGGAGAGGGAAGAAGTGAAGACAGTGGGTAGCGACAATTCTTAACAGGAGTTTTGTTGCATAGAGGAGAAAAGAACTGGAGTGATAACTCCAAGATGGAGTGGAATCAAGGGAATTTTTTCTAAACCTAACTTATCACAGAATGTTATATGCTAGTAACAGTGACTTAGTAGTAGGGTGAAAACTGCTAATGCAGGGGAGATGGGAGAATTTTCAGGAGGGAGGTCTTGAATCAGAGAGAAGGAGTAGGATTCAATGTACAGGTAGAAGAAATTGTAACAGGAGGAGAGACAAAATATTTAGGACAGAGACAAGTGGGTTGTTAGATTTCGTGGTGGAAGAATGTGCATATGCTCTTCTAATTGCTGCTGTTCTCCCAGCGAATAAGGAAAGAAGGGTGTCAGCTATGAATGAGGAACATTAAAGCTGTGCTGATCTTTAAGGCAGAAGGTGTGCAATAGTCAACTCCAAGAATGGGAGAATGTCCAGCAGAGGAATAAAGAATTGTTCCCTGTAAACAGAGTGGGTTCACCTGTGGTTTTATACCGTAAAGGTAAAATGAGACAGCATAGTTATTTGTTTTTCTCTATTTCAGACAGTCGAGGAGTAGAGTAGGCAGATACTTGGATTCAAACTAAAATTTATGAATTCTTTTGCTAGTTGAGGATAAGGGAAAGTGAGGGGAAGGGCAAGGGAGCTTAGATTCTACATAATGAAATTATTATAATGAACCACAGAATTTATTTAAAAAAAAGGGAAATAAGGACAAGGCAAGGGAAGATAAAGAGGACAAATTTGATATGGTCAGCAGACTGGAAGCCCCAGTGGAGCCAACTTTTGCTGTCATCAGCAAGTGTGTTCAACCAGAGAGGACTAGAGTTCACTTTTGCTTCAGTACCTTATGGCCTGTAAGTATATATGAAGCTTAGGAGGACAGGATGACCCAGAGCACTATAATCTGTGCTATTAAAGCAAAGGCAATTTGATTAAAAGATTAAAGTAACTCACTCTAAGACATGGCTGACTGATAAGCTTAATTTTCCCAGAAGCTATTTCCTAAATCTAAGAGGACTTCCTACTCTAGGAGAAATATTTTTTAGAAGAAACCTTCCAGAGTCATTTGAATACCCCAGGGCATTACTATAACCACTCTTACAGACCAGCAATATGGCAGAATCAATATGATTCTGAAAGTGGAAATCTAAGAGGAGACTTTATCTGATTACCTCAGTGGGTTTGGGGATTCAAGAGACAGTCATTTCTAAAATGCCATATTACCTCCCTCATGTAATGGGTTTGTCTCGTTTTCTATACTCATAGAAATAACGTCCCATCGAGGGACAAACTTGTAAACCAGTGTCATGAAGTGAAGCGCATACTAAGATTAGTAGAAATGTTTCTGTGAAGATTTCATAAGGTATTGGCAAAACTTACATTTGCACGTGCTTCCTAGATTTTACTAATACCTGTTCAAATGATTAGGAAGCCAAGAAACTTCAAGATGCTGTTTGGAATCAAGAGAGAAAAAAAATCCTATATCCTAGAAAAATCTCCATTATAAACAAATAATTAAAATAGCAAAATGTATATTAATGAAATTATTAACTGAGGGTCCTGTGAAAGTAGAGTGACAAGGGAGACTGTTTGGAGGTAGACATAGGGCTTAGATGGGCTCCAGGAAAGATATTTGAGCATAACATTGAAGGAAGAACAACAGAAGAGTACACAGCCACCTAACATGAATTTTCTTCTGAGTCCTGTATTCATGTCCAAGCTCCTCTGCCTCCTCCTCCTTCTGCCTCCGTCACTTTTCTGTGTGGGATGCTGCAAGGTGGGAAGACACGGGAAGCAGTTGAAGATGAACACACGGTCTTTGACGAGGGAGAGGAGACATCATGATAGATTCAGGAAAATGGAAAAGCTTTGGTATGATTGGAGCACCGAGTAAGTGTAAGCAACAGTATGAGGCAAGGCCAGCGTAGAACTTGGAATGCTTTATTGTAGCAGTTAAACTTTTTGCCCTCAGGACCTCTTTGTATTCTTAAAAATTATTGAGAATCCCAAAGCACTTGTATTTATGTGATTTACATCTGATATTTGCCATTCTAGAAATGAAAGTTTAGAAATATTTAAATATCTATTAATTTCTTTATTTAAAACAAGAATAACAAACTCATTACATACTAACATAAATAATATATTTTTATAAAAGATAATTAATTTTTCCCAAGGAAAACAAATTTAATGAGACAATTGGCATTGTTTCACAATATCATGTATTTTTTTTATTGTCTGGCTTAATAAAAAACTTCTGGATTCTCCTTTGTACTTCTTCAAGCAATCTGTTGCAATTTTGCAATATCACAGTGTCTGGAAATCTCAACTGTACATTTGTGAAAGAATGAGGGCAACAAAGGTAAATAACAGTTTGGATTATCATGAACATAATTTTGACCTTTCAGACTTACTAAAAGGGTCTCAGGGACACACACACCCTCAAAAGCGTCCCCAAACACACTTTGAGAACTGCTACTTTCTCATTAAAACTTATGGGGAGCAGGCTGGATTCCATCTAGTAGGTGATGCATAGATACTTAAATAATTTAAGCAAGAATTGGATATGCACTTTATAATCATTAATCTCAGGGTGGGAAAAAAGTTGGACGGAGGCAAGTTTAAATGTTTGGAAACTAATTTGAACAGTCTCTCACATTCTATCTAGAAGACTGTTCGTCCAATATATATAATACCAGTTATAATTTTTTTATGTGTCTAGTTTCCTCTTCTGAAGAGTAAGTTACTTGAAAGGAGGTACAGCTTTTGATTCTTTATAACTACAGCTTTTGGTAGAGTGTGCAAAATAGGTACCCAGTAAAGATTTGTTGAGAATAAATGAAAGAACTAAGTAAATGGTTATCAGTATATTGCAGATAAGTGCTGATCTAGTCTTGAACTTAAAGGCAGTGGAAACACAGATTCAAGAGATGTTCTGAATGCACTGTTGACTGACTGAAATGCTGTTGACCTACTTACTGGACAAGGACTGTGAAAGAAAGAAAAGGAACACCAGGAATTTGGTCATCTACCTTATGTGACCCCGATTCACGGTGGATAGGAGAGATAGAAAGGGGTGAGGTTTGAAGGGGTGATTTCTGGTTTCATTTTGAATATGATAAATTTCAAATGCTTGTGGGATCTGAGCCTCTTCTAGGGCCTTAGGCGGTTTTAAAGTTACATAGTGTCTTTTCTAATTAAGCTGAGATCACAGTATATCCTAATATTTGTTTTCAATGCCTTAATATTTTAGTATTTGTTTTTAATACTTTTGATGTCTTAGTGTTCATTTTTAATGTCTTAGTAGTTTAAATAATTAAACAGAATTCTTGGATTTTTGCTGTCCTAAATGTAAGGCTCTTTTAGTGGATGCCAATTTACTGCCAACCAAGTGCTATTAATTTGGCTGTTGCACAGTGGCTTGTTTTCAAATTCACTACTTCTAAATTCCATCCATAATGTGGGAAGTTGAATTACTTCCACCATTCTGAGGGAATCTGGTGAACCCGCTCTTAATGTGAATGTGTGGTAGAAAGTAGGAGATACAGCTTTTGACTTATTCACAGAAACTGACCAAATCTCCTGTCACATCCTCCCACTTTACAAGCCCCAACCAGAGTTGATGACAAATTCAGAATAATGCTTCTCGGCAAGCATGCATTTTTGCAATTCACAATTCATTAAATAGACATCATGTGATTGAAAATAAAGAAACATTATACAAAGAATGTATTATGACAACTTAAGATGACTTCAGAAGGTAACAAAACAGTCTGGCTCTCTTGCCTTCTTGCCCATGCTTTTGCCTTGATGCTCAGACATAGTGAGTAGCCTTGGGCTTCTTGTCAACATGCAGTAAGCATGCTTGCACAGTGATCAGGGCCTGCCTTCTGTAGAAGTGGTGGCCTTCCTTCTTGTTGGTGTTGGCTTTCACCACTGAATCTGTGTGTTAGTTGGACCCGGCATTATTTTCTATGCACTGTTGGGATACATAGACTCGCTGCAGGGCAGTTCACATCAAGTCTCTGTTTATAAGTTGTTTTTTTTTTTCTTTCTTTTATCATCTCCCTGACTGACTCACTTTCCATTAATATTCAACTTCAAGATTTAGATTTGGGGTGAGTTCGGTGATCCCCACTTTAGCTTCTGACATTAATCATGTTTTTGAGTTCAACTTTTACTGGAGAATGTTGTGCGGGGTTGGGGAAAACAGGGGTTATAAAGTACTTGAAAAATGAAAGAATCCACTTGATGGGAAAAAAGGTGAGTGGTAGTATTTGGTTGCTTTGATTCAGTTTAAAAAATGCAAATGAGAGGGCACATGATTTCTATGGCCAATTTTAGTCAAATACAAGCTGAAGCTGTGAAGCATTATAGCTGATTTTCTTATATGGCTTCTAAATAAACCCTAAAGTCAGTTTAAAAAATGAGACTACAAATGTAGCGTGATATCCTATTCTTTGGAACAAATGCATCACTCTCCACAGTGACTACTTTTATTTATTTTAAAAAAATTTTTTTTAACGTTTTATTTATTTTTGAGACCGGGAGAGACAGAGCATGAACAGGGGAGAGTCAGACAGAGAGACACACAGAATCTGAAACAGGCTCCAGGCTCTGAGCTGTCAGCACAGAGCCCGACGTGGGGCTCGAACTCACGGACCGAGAGATCATGACCTGAGCCGAAGTCGGCCGCTTAACCGACTGAGCCACCCAGGCGCCCCTACCGTGACTACTTTTAAAGATAGGGCTCATTTGGAACAGGAAAGATTTAGTGAGTTTGTTTAAAAAAATAAATAGTACATATTGTCATTCATTTTAGTTACACCACTTACATTCCAAAGGGAAGTCACTCAAATAGCATGTGTTCATTACGGCTCACCAAGCGAGCTGTAAAGACAGTTATAATCAAAGAGGTTCAGAATAGATGGGTCCCAAAATGTGTGGGCAGTTAGGGAAACAACTTAAAAGTGTGAAAAAAAAAAGAGACAAAACAACTGGCAAGAGGAAGGGGAAGAGTCCTCTTGGCAAAGGTTAAAAAGTTTCAGGATTGAAAATACACAAAGCTTGTTGTTTCGTTTAAAACATGAACAGACACATTTTCATCAGGCTGATGATTTATGTATAAGGGCAGTAATAAAAAGCATTTGAAGATGAGATTGTCCAAGGTTTGTTAAATAATCTTGAAGCTGTGGGGACACAATGCACGGCTGTTATTTGACACAAATGTTTTAAGCACATGACCATGGAACATGATTGTTCCAAGTGATGAGTTCCCTCTTCATATGAACAGGGGAATTGTGGTAGGCAGAATAATACCCCTCCCCACCAACCTGTGAATATATTAGCTTACATGGCAAAAAGGAACTTGCAGATGCGATTAAGTTCAGGATCTTGAGATGGGGAGATTGTCCTGAATTATCCAGATAGGCCCAATGTAATCATAGGATCCTTATAATAAAAGACAGGCAGGAGAGTCCGAGTCAGAGAAAAAGATGTGATGATGGAAACACAGGTTGGAGCAGTGCTGGGCCTTGAGGCAAGGGATGTAGTCGGCCTCTAGAAGCTAGAAACGGACAAGAAATATACTCTCTCCTAGGGCCTCCAGAAAGAATGCAGCCCTGCCTACCCACTTAAGGCTTTTAACTTGCAGAACTATAAGATAATAAATTTGTGTTGTTTTAAGCCCCTGAATTTGTGGTCATTTATTACAGCAGTGTTAGAAAAGTAATATGGGGACGCATGTGTATATTAAGCTAAGCAAGGTGCTTCACAGCACCTTTAAAATATTTCTGAGCCAAGGTGAAGTTAAGACTATGCAATAATGTGTGCTATCAGATCTGAAATTGCCACAATAGATATGCTCAAAATACGGTATTGAAAAATGTGGAATCCAGGGACTGGGCTTGAATCTTGACTGTGCCCTTTTCTGGTTATATAATCTTGGGCAAGCTATTGAACATTTCTGTGCCTCTGCAACCCTAGATGTAAAGTGGGATTAATTATTGCAGCTATCTCAAAAGAGCATTGTGTGATTAAAAATTAATACAATTTATATTAATTAATTGTTACATAAATTAATACTTTTGAAATGCTCAGAATATTTCACAGCACATAGCACTATGTAAAGGTTAGTTGTCATTATTATTAAAGTAAATTTTATGCTCACAAGGTTCAAGCCTCTGTACTGGATTCTAAACATTTCAGCATTTGTATCAACTGTTTGAATAATGACATTAAAAAACCTGTGATGTAAAACTGAGAGCTAAAATCTAAAGCCAGGCTAAAGTCAATGGAATGAAATATATTAAGGCTTAAAAACCAAAGGTTTACATCCCAAATATACGCCCTCATCATGATATATTTACTTTAAATATATGAATATCATATTGTGATCATGTTCCATGGCTTGAATTGCAAATACAGTTAAACTTTAAGGTTTTTTCGAAAATAAAATGTGCAGTTTCATATATCATGGGACTAAATTGACAGAACATCCAGTATCTTCTTTCCTGCCCTAACCAACCCCCATGTCCAATTTGTTGAAAACATATTGCTTATAAAAACCTAAATGCTGCCAGGTGTCATGGGGAGGGAAGGTCAGTCCAACTTCTAAATCCAAATAAGGATTATCTGATAAGTTCCTTAATGTTTGTTTTACCACTGCCATATAGAGACATTTTTGACAACTAATCTTACAATCTTATAGCTAATCCCTACAAAAGTCACCAGTGAGAATCGTCAAGGGAGGCTGATCCATTCCTGCAGTGCTTAGCCCAAACATGAAGTCCTCTGTTTTGGGTACCCTTGGATATACTTCTTAAGACTTGGTATTTTTCATCTCACATCCAGTAGGAGTATAGCAAAATTGGTTTAGGACAGTGATTGAAAAGAAATAATAAAAAAATATCAGTCATCGCTTGCCTGGAGCCAGGGTCATGGGACAGGGTTGAACACCAAGTAGCATGAAGGAAATTTCAGAAGATGATGGAAATAATCTATAGCATGGTTTCTGTGGTGGTTATATGACTAAGTATTGTTAAAACTCATCACACCATAGACTTAAAATGGGTGAGTTATATCGCATATAAGTTCTACCTCCCTAAAGCGACTTCCTCCTATTCTCCTTTATTCTCTCAACCTAGAGAATTGAAACCTTCCTATGTTTATCTTGCTAAACCTGAGGTGCATTATAGACCTGTCTTTCTGCATCTAAAGAATTTATATTCTACGTATTTCAAAATTGATGTTTTAATTTAAATTTAATAAATTACTCTTTCAATAGTTATTAACTCGGACATTTTCTTACCGTACCCTCTACATAAATGGAAGCATGCTCTTCACACTTTTTTCAAAATATTTCACTTGATGATTTATCAAATGCCTACTAAATGTCAGGCAGTGTTATAGATGCAACAGATAAAAGCGTGAGGAAGACAAAACACCATGTCCTGATATATTAATATTAGGTGATATGCTAAGTCAGAAACTTAAGCAGGAGATGAGGATAGGAATGCTGGGATAGGGGTTATGTTTTTTGCAAAGTCTGGACAAAAGAAGACATCATGAGATGTATTGATTGGACATAGACTTCAAGGAGGAAAAGAAGTAGGGCACATGTATGTTATGTATGTGTGTATATATATATATATATATAGATAGATAGGTATATAGATATATAGATATATATTCCAGGGAAAGCATCAAGTATGACTTTGCTGAGAAGAGAGGTGCTTGGAATAGTTGAGGAAGCACAGGAGTCAGAATGGCTGCAGCAGCCGTTCTACAAAAAATTCAGAGTAGATAGAAATGAGGTCAGCCAGGTAGACAGATGCGAGACTATTTAGAACAATATGGCCCATTTGAAAGGTCTGTGACTTTCCCTTAAGCATAATGGTGAGATTTCTTGGCAAGAAAGCAGACTGGAGAAAAGGCTTATGTGTGAGTTCTGCATTGGGGAATGTACCTCAGGAAGCAGAAGTGAGGAACAAAGGAATCCAAGCAGAGAAGGAAGGAGAGGGGGGGAAATCTTTAAAAAAATGTATTATTCAGCTGGCCACTACTACAAGTGACTGGTTGCTCCATCCATGGGATCATCTGGGAGACTGTATTCAATGTTCCTCAGAGGTGTTCCCCTGGGGTATCAAACTGAGAAGCTTTTATCCTTGAGATTCCACCACTCTTTGGTTAAACCTCCCTAAAGGGTAATAACTCATCTACATTTCTGTGTTGTGTATTTCTGTTGCACCCTATGTTTGGAGTTAGTAGAGAAGCCCAAGGCAGGAGATGTGAGACATGCTGAGTGAATCTGAAATGAAATGCTAACAGATTACTACTCCATGAAGTTGGTGAGAGCCCAGGTAAAACAGGTCATTGCGAGTGTGTTTCTATATGCAAGTGACAATTAGAATGTGAAATACTTTAATGA
Source organism: Prionailurus bengalensis (assembly GCF_016509475.1). Lineage (NCBI taxonomy): Eukaryota > Metazoa > Chordata > Mammalia > Carnivora > Felidae > Prionailurus > Prionailurus bengalensis. The sequence goes on along the minus strand of NC_057361.1, from coordinate 23,559,702 downwards.
TAAAATTTATGATGACATCAAAAGACACCAAATTCCAAAAAAAGACAAAATACACCAAATACCTACTACTAAATATAACTAAGATATCCAAAATCTCTACACAGAAAACCATAACTGAATGAAACACTGTCAATGGAGATTTTTTAAAGTCAGGCAATCAATGAAAGAACATACATGTTCATAGACTGGAAAATTTATCATTGAAAATATGTCAGTTTTCCCAATTTTGATGTCTAAAATAAATACAGTCAAAATAAAATTCCAAGCGAAGTGTGTATATGTATGTGTAGGGGCTAAGGGGAATGTGGAAACTGAGGAATGATTCTAAAATTTATGAAGAATTCAAGTATAGCTAAGACAACTTTGAAGAAGGAAAACGTTGGAAGATTTATACCCATAGATATCAATATTATGATTAAGATATCGTGATGTTGGTACAGAGACAAATAAATCAGTGGAACAAAACAGAAAGGCAAGAAGCATAACCACACACATAAGCCTCAAATTATGAAAAAGGTGTCACTAAATGTGTCATAGGAGACTATCTTCATGTGTTTGGGGAAAGGGGAAGATTCTTCCAATAATAAAGGAAAAGATTGACATGTTGGACTATGTTTTTTAATGTTTATTTTTGAGAGAGAGAGAGAGGGAGGGAGGGAGAGGGAAGGCGAGACGGAGAGAGAAAGGCAGAGCACAAGCCAGGGAGGGGCAGAGAGAGAGGGAGACACAGAATCTGGAGCAGGCTCCAGGCTCTGGGCTGTCAGCGCAGAGCCTGATGCCAGGCTTGAACCCACGAACCGTGAGATCATGACCTGAGCCAAAGTTGATGCTTAACTGGCTGAGCTACCCAGGCATCTCTGGACTATTTTAGAAGTAGGAAATTCTCTTCATCAAAAGACACCATTCAAGACTTAAGAAGCCAGTACATTTAAATCCTATGTAACTACAAAGCAATGTATCCACAATACACAAAATTAATGAAAACAGATGGAAAATCCAAGTGAAAAATGAGACAAGAGATTTTTTAATAACCTCCCTAAAGAAGAATACAAAAATAGCTTAAAATCCTATAGAAAGATTCTCAATTTCATTAGTAACTAGGGAGATTCAAATTAAATCTACAATGTTTAGTTCACTAGAATGAATACAATTGAAAAGACTGAAAATGCCCAATATTATTGGCAAGGATGTGGATAAATGGAACTTACATATACTTCTTATTAGGGTATATGTTAATAGTATTATTTTGGAAAATTATTTGGCAGTCTAAATTTACAGATATGCGTATCCTCTGATCCAACAATAACACTCTTGTGTATATACCCAATGGAAAAGGACATATATGTTCATTAAAAGACATAGGAAAGAAAGTTCATAGAAGTATTACTCATATCACAAATTTGGAAACAACCCAAATATCACCCAACAAGAAAATGGATAAATTAGTCATCTTTTCAAACAATGGCATGCTATGTGACAAAGAAAAAGGGACTGCTGCTATATAAAACATCACAGATAAATATAACAAACCCATGAGCAAAGAAGAAGCTAGATATAAAAGAATACATACTATGTGATTTCATTTGTAAAATGTTCCAAAATAGGTAAATAATCGTTTGCTTGAAAGTCAGGATACTCATTATCTTTTAGGAAAAGGCCGGGGATATGATGGGGCCTCTGAGTGATGGAAACTTACTATTTCTGGGTCTGTAAGTTTTATGTTGATGTGTTCACTTTGTAAATAATGAATGTTGTTCACATAGGATTTGTTCAGTTTTGTGCAAGTAATACTTAAAGTTTTTAATTTTCTTTAAAAATTCGTGCCTACCTAAATGTATTCCTAGAAATTCATGAGACAATCTATGTCTCATGACTGGCACAAAGTAAGTAGTAAGTACATAATTGATTTTAGCCAATGATATAAAGAAAGGAAGTGCATAATATTTGATCTTAAGTAAGACTGTGAATTAGTCTGGAAAAAGAGAGTTGTTAAGAACTCATCTCCCAGATTTCATTCAGGTTAAAAAGAAAGTAAAGGTTATGACAACTGATAAAGGAGATAATATCATTTAGCTACCCCTGAGAAAATATATTATAGAGGGAGGGAGTGGAGAGGGATGTCCTAAAGGCCGCTGGCACGTGATAATAGAGGGTAGCCTTTGGTCTTTGTGGTGATATAGAAGTTACCAAGCTTTGGTTAGACTGAGTAGAGTACACAAGTAGAGGATAGCACTATATCGAGTTAGGTGATACAAAACTGCTAAGCTAGGCTGCTAACTCATTCTTCTTGTTCTTTTCAAAAGTAGCTATGGGATAGATGGAAAATTAATGGAAATGACATTCATATTTGCAGTATTTTATTTTTCCACAGAGGTTCTGATTTATATTTATTAATATTTATAGATATTGACTTTATCTTATATATTTACACTTAAAATATTGGCAACATTCCGTTTTGAGCAATTTCATAATATACTTTGTATTATTCCAAGAAATTAATATTCTGGCATTAAATTTAGTTCATTTATAATACTTTTAATTTGAAAGTTCTATTATTCTATCTGTCACCCTACCAGTGTGTGTGCGTGTGTCTGTGTTTTCAGTGGCATTTAAAACGCAATGTTTGATCTTTATAAAACATAAAATCTGAAAATAAAGAGTTAAAATGTAAACATATTATCTTGTTAAAATGCCAGCATCTACATGCAGCAGGTCAAATTTATTATTTATAATTAATGCAGAGAAGTCTGGTTTTGGGTGGAGAAAGAAATTTCAGTCCCGGTTGCTATTTACTCTCACTGTAGTCTTCATTTGAGGATTGCTCATCTGAGCCTTTATCTTAATACTAAAGAGCATTTTGAAGTATTTTAGAAGGAAATGCATCCCTTAGACATTTTGCATGTCCTTTAGAAATGAGGTTAGTATTTGATTGCATTTTCCTACATATTACAAATTTAACTGTCAGAGGATGAATCTTACAAGGCTACTGAAAGATGCAGCTGAAGATTCAGACTTGATCCAGGCAGTTTGTCCTTGTGAATGGAGTCCTTCTGTCCTGCAAGTTACATGTAGTACAACTTATTATCATGTATCTTATTTTTATTTAAATTGTAGTTAGCCAACATATAGTGCAATATTGGCTTCAATAGTAGAATTCAGTGATTCATCACTTACATACAACACCCAGTGCTCATCATAACAAGTGTCCTCCTTAGTACCCATCACCCACCTAGCCCATTCCCCCCCACCTCCCTCCATCAACCCATAGTTTGTTCTCTATCATTTAGAGTCTCTTGTGGCTTATTTCCCTCTCTCCTCCCCCCCTTCCCATATCGGTTTTCTTTCTTAAATTCCACATAGGAGTGAAATGATATGGTATTTGTCTTTCTCTGACTGACTTATTTCCCTTAGCATAATACATTCTAGCCCTATCCACGTCATTGCAAATTGCAAAATTTCATTCTTTTTGATGGCTGAGTAATATTCCATTGTGTATATATACCACATCTTCTTTACCCATTCATCAGTCGGTGGACACTTGGGCTCTCTCCATAGTATGGCTATTGTTGATAATGCTGCTGTAAGCATTGGGGTACATCTACCCCTTTGAATCTGTATTTTTGTACCCTTTGGGTAAATACCTACTAGTGCAATTACTGGATAGGGTAGTTCTATTTTTAGTTTTTTGAGGAACCTCCAGACTGTTTGAGGAACCTCCAGAGTGGCTGCACCAGTTTGCGTTCACACCAACATTTCAACAAGGTTCCCCCTTCTCTGCATCCTTGCCAACACCTGTTGTTTCTTGTGCTATTCATTTTCGCCATTCTGACAGGTGTGAGGTGATATCTCATTGTGATTTTGGTTTGTATTTACCTGATGTTGAGTGATGTTGCGCATCTGTTCCTGTGTCTGTTAGCCATCTGGATGTCTTCTTTGAAAAAGTGTCTGTTCATGTCTTCTGCCTATTTCTTAACTGGGTTATCTGGTTTTTGGGTGTTGAGTTTGGTAAGTTCTTTATAGATTTTGGATACTAACCCTTTATCTGCTATGTCATTTGCAAATATCTTCTCCAATTCCATCTGTTGACTTTTAGTTCTGTTGATTGTTTCCTTTGCTGTGCAGAAGCTTTTTATCTTGATGAAGTCCCAGTAGTTCATGTTTGCTTTTATTTCCCTTGCCTTTGGTGACTTGTCTAGTAAGAAGTTGATGGTGCCAAGGTTAACGAGGTTGTTGCCTGTTTTTCCTCTAGGATGTTGATGGTATCCTGTTTTAAATTTAGGCCTTGCATCCATTTTGAATTTATTTTTGCCTATGGTATAAGAAAGTGGTCCAGTTTCATTCTTCTGGATGTTGCTGTCCAGTTTTCCCAACAGCATTAGCTGAAGAAACTGTCTTTTTTCCATTAGATATTCTTTCCTGCTTTGTCAAAGATTAGTTGGCCATACATTTGTGGATCCATTTCTCTGTTTTTTATTCTGTTCCATTGATCTGTGTGTCTTTGTTCCAGTACCATACTGTCTTGATGACTACAGCTTTGTAATATAGCTTGAAATCCAGAATCATGATGCCTTCAATGTCTTATTTTTTAAAATGTGGAATTTCAAAAATGGAATCTGATTGCAGTATTTGTTTGAATCCAACAACAGCATTAATATTTTGTTTGTTTCCCTTACTAATTACTTAGTGTTAAATATGTGTAAATATACAAAGTGTTACTACATTTTCTCAGAAATACAGTATATAAACTTATTTATTTCCAAGACAGATCCTCTTGGCTAAACTGTTACTTGTTTTCCTCCTATTTTATAGTATCTGTGAGATGGGTTAATTTAAAAATAGAAATATACATAGAATATGCAAGCAGATCAACTGTATTTGTTAAAATCAGGCAATGAACTATCATGTTGGTAATAAATGTGAATATAGTTCTGTTATTTGGAAAATCCATTCCATAACAGTGAAGAATTAAACATGCCTACATGTTTTGTGTTTTTAAAATTGAACTGATGAAATGAGTTTTTATAACCTGCTTTTCTGCTTCCTGATTAATTTAATAGATCCTAACAGAGTTATTAGACAGGTGACCTATTGAATTATACTGCAATTACCGTTGGAGTAAAAAGTTTTTTTTTTTCCTTGCTCTTCCTAGCAGAAAATTAAATAATTTCTGTATTCCAAACTGGCACAAACTCAGTTTCTCAGTTTATCCCAGTGAAGTACACAAGGGACACTGTTCCTCACAAAAAGGTGAGACACGATCTTTAATAGAACTCTTTTGTCTTCTATTTGGGAGATATATAAATGCTGTAATATCAAATTTATCAGTAACTTCTTTCCCCATGTAACCATATGACTGAAAATAAAGTAGAAATGTCCATGTAAACTATTATTTAAAATGTACTTCAAATGTAGAGAGCAGGGACATACACCTATTGATTACTTTTTTATCATTTAATTTTTTTTACTATGTACTATATGTACATGATTCAAAAGTCAAAATAGCATAAACTACATGCTCAGAAGTCTTCTTACCATCCCAAGTCTCCAACCCATTCTACTCCACTGTACTGATAAATATTTTTATTAGATTTGTTTTCTTATCTCATCAGTATTTTCTACAAATATGTGTAAATATGAAAGTATATTGACTAGCTTTATTTCTTAGGAAACTAGTAGCATATATAGTATTTCATCTTGTTTTTTCACTTTAATATTTTATTGGAAAAAGATAAAATTTTATTGGAGATCACTCTATCTTGGTGCATAAAGACTATACTCATTCTTATTACAAATGCATAATATTCTACTGTGTAGATGTAGCCTGAGTTATTTATTTCTATATTTATTTCTAATACTTGCTGGGTTTCTTTTATTTTTTTTTAATCTTTGATCCAATTGGAATTAACCCTGTTGTATACTGTGAGAAAGAGATCTAAAAATTATCTTTTTTCTCCTAAATTTCTCCCATTTGTCCAAAGATTTATTTTAAAAATTCAGTTTTACCAACTGATTTTTAGATGCCACCTTTGTCATATACTAATTTCCATGTTCATTCCAGTCAATTTTTGAACTTTCCATTTTCTTCCATTCTTTTCTGTATTTATATGCAAATATAACATGGTTTTAACTATTAACATCTTATAATATACTTTAAATTTTGTCTGGCTAATACCCCTTAGTTGACTTTTTTAAACAATGTTTTGCTATCTACTTTTGACTAGTTTTTTTCCCATATAAACTTTGAGCAATATTTTCTTAATTTTAGAAAACAAAACAAACACAGCAACAACAAAACTGTTGATACTAGGGATTACATTAATTTGCCACTTATAAATTTTATAATATGTAAATTTATTTTAGGGGGAATAGATGTGTTTTTATTTTTGAATCTCCCTAGCTAAAGCATAGCATAGTTTTCTATTTGTTCAACTCTATGTAGGTCCTTCAGAAAACATATAGGTTTCACTTCAGATTTGTTTTTAGATGTATTCTCTTTTTTGTTGCTATTTTAAAGAATGGAGTCTTTTAAAAAATTTTTAATGGATTTTGTTTATGCAGAAGTTATCTATTGATTTCTCAATACTAATTTTATATCCCAATAACTTGTTTCTAATAGATTTTCAGATCATTATCCTGGAACTACAGGAACACTTTCTTGTCATCTGTCATCTGAAATACATTTATATTTTCATTTTACATTGTTAACCTCTAATTTCTTTCTCTTGTTAATCTCACTGTCTGAACCATCTTTTTTTTTTAATGTTTATTTATTTTTGAGAGAAACAGACAGAGAGAGCAAGTGAGGGAGGGAGGGGCAGAGAGAGAAAAAGAAAGAGAATCTTAAGCAGGCTCCACACTGTCAGCACAGAGCCCATTGCGGGATTCAAACTCACAAACGATGAGATCATGACCTGAGCTGAAATCAAGAGTCAGACGCTTAAAGGATTGAGCCACCCAGATGCCCCACTGGCTGAAGCATCTTATATTATCTTAAGTAACAGTTGTGACAGTGAGCATTTTGTTCTCTTCCTGATTTCAATTGGATCACCTGAAATGTATCATAATTAAATAAAATAGTTTACATATTTAATGTTATATATATAACATATATATGTATATGGTCAGCATTATACTGGAGGATCCAGACAGTGCAAAAACATAATATATTTATATCTGTGTGTTCATTTTAATGAAATATCTGTTGAATTCTGTTTTATCACAGTGGTTTTGTTTTGTTTTTAAATCAAGTCAAAAATCCCCTTTCAACATTTTTAGAAAGCAGTCATGAATTTGTGTTGAATTGCATCAGTGAGATGCATTAGTGAGAGATAAATGAGAATTTACTCCATAGTTTTTATTTTTGTCATTTTGTCTAGTTATGGATAAAATATTACTAACATTTTATGAAAATAATTTTAAATAATTCTGTCTTTTTATGTACTCTTGAATAGGTGAATTACAATCAGAATGATATGTTCTTTATGGATTTGGTACAATTTCATGTTAAACTATCTGAGTTTAGGGGCTCCTGGGTGGCTCAGTCGGTTGAGTGTCCGATTTCGGCTCAGGTCATGATCTGGCAGTTTGTGAGTTCGAGCCCCACGTCGGGCTCTGTGCTGACAGCTCAGAGGCTGGAGCCTGCTTTGGATTCTGTGTCTCCCTCTCTCTGCCCCTAACCCACTCGTATTCTGTTTCTGTCTCTCTCAAGAATAAATAAACATTAAAAAAACTATCTGAGTTTATTGTTATTTGCAGAGAAGGGGTATTATAAAACTTACAAATTTCTCTACTTCTGTAAGGAAATTTGTCTGTTTCAACTTTCTCTTCTGTAATGATTCTGGTAGATTTTATTTTTGTAGATAATTGTCTATTTCATTTAGTTTAGTTTAGTTTAGTTTAGTTTTTTTTTTTTTTAACATAGTACTACCTAAGTAGCTTGTAAATGAGTTTTAAATTCCCTTAGTCAGAGCACCCAGGGTGGCTCAGTAAGTTAAACATCTGATTGTTGGTTTCGGCTCAGGTCACGGCCCCATGGTTTGTTAAATCAAGCCTCTTGTCTGGCTGTGTGCTGACTGCATGGACCCTGCTTGGGATTCTCTCTCTCCCTCTCTCTGCCTCTCTTCCACTCATTCATGCACACTCTCTCTCTCAAAATAAATAAAGTTAAAAAAAATAAAAATAAATTCCCTTACTTTGATTATTTTTCATATTACTTCTCATTTTTTGTTTTAATCTTTACTTTGTGTTTACTAAGGGTGCTGCTGATTTTTTTTGCTTTGTTATTTGATCTGCAATTATGTCTTCTTGTATATATTTTTCATACGTTTAGTGTTTTGCAGTTCCTCTTAGTATTTGGAATTTTTTAAAAAATCTTTGTTCTAGTGTTTACCATGAATTGCATACCTTTTGTAATATCCTTAGTCTTCTTTTTCTTTAGATGTTATCTGTTGGTACCTTATTATGAGCAATAGTGAAATTAACTAGCTTATAAATTCTCCTTTTTCCTCTCTCCCATGTCCAATTTGTTCAACAGTATTACCTTTTATAATATTTACCACCATTATGTTCAGCATTATACTGTAAGACACGGACAGTACAAAAACATGAAATTGAATGATTGAATAAAAAATAAAAGCCACACCTTTTGACTGGGAAATAAAGAAGCAAAACTATATTTGCACATTATCTGATTATGGATGTGGAAAACTGGAAAAAACTTTAAAAAGTTACAATAATTAATGAGTACCTATAACAAAGGCTGCAGTTTAGAAGGCCAGTCGACAAAAATTAATTGTATTTCTATAAAATGAAAATGAATATTTAAGAAATAATATTTAAACTCCATCTTAAATCATGTAAAAATATAAACTATTTAGAAATCTGTTAAAAAATTTTTTCTAATGTTTAATCTTGAGAGAAAGAGAGAGAGACAGAGACAGAGACAGAGCATAAATGGGGGAGGGCAGAGCAAGAGAGGGTCACAGAATCTGAAGCAGGCTCCAGGCTCTGAGCTGCCAGCACAGAGCTCGACATGGAGCTCAAACTCAAGAACTGTGAGATAATGACCTGATTGAAGTCAGATGCTTAACTGACTAAGCCACCCAGGTGCCCCTAGAAACACATTTAATAAATGTATGCAAGGTCTGAATACTGAAAAATTGCAAAACATTCATTGTTGAATTTAAAGAACACACATAGATATTAATTAATTAGGATGCTCAGTAAGATGTCAGTTCTTCACTGATCTATAGATTCAATGAAATTCTTGTCAAATTTATAGATTGATTATAACAACTATATGAAAATAAAAAGAATCTACTATAGTCAAAACACCTTTGATAAAGAAGAATAACATTGGGAAACTTATATCACCTGACTCAAAATATACGATAATGCTGAAATAACTAATATAGTGTGGTACTGGCATAATAGAAGATCTAGATTAATTAAACAAATTGAAAATTTCCAAAACAGACCCAAATACATAGGGTCAGTTGGTTCTTGGCATAGGCGTGAAGGCAATTGAATCAGGGAAGGTTAATTTTTAAAAAAAATTTTTTTAACATTTATTTATTTATTTTTTAATTTTTTTTTCAACATTTATTTATTTTTGGGACAGAGAGAGACAGAGCATGAACGGGGGAGGGGCAGAGAGAGAGGGAGACACAGAATCGGAAACAGGCTCCAGGCTCTGAGCCATCAGCCCAGAGCCCGACGCGGGGCTCGAACTCACGGACCGCGAGATCGTGACCTGGCTGAAGTCGGACGCTTAACCGACTGCGCCACCCAGGCACCCCATAACATTTATTTATTTTTGAGACAGAGAGAGACAGAGCATGAACGGGGGAGGGTCAGAGAGAGGGAGACACAGAATCTGAAACAGGCTCCAGGCTCTGAGCTGTCAGCACAGAGCCTGACGCGGGGCTCAAACTCACGGACTGCGAGATCATGACCTGAGCCGAAGTCCTCTGCTTAACCAACTGAGCCACCCAGGCGCCCCGAAGTTTACTTTTTTAAATAAATGTTACTGGAATAATTGGTCATCTGTATGGTGAAAAAAATATATAACTGATGCTTCATATCATATATGAAATTGAGTATCAACAGAATTATAGACCTAACTATGAGATAAAGATATAAGACTTCTGGAAGAAAACAGGATGAAATTTTTGTCATATTGGCTTTGACAGAGTTTCTGAAACAGGACAAAGAAACATAATCCATAAAAGAAAATAAAAGATAAAATAGACTCTTGTTCTTTGACAAACATGATTAAGAAAATGAAATTGCCAGCCACAAAATGGGAGAAAATATTTTAAGTCTTCTTTTTGACAAAGGTCATGTATCTAGAAGGTATATAAAGAACAAATTTAAGTCAATATTAAGAAAAAAAAAACAATTTTTTTAGCTGGGCAAAATGTTTAAAGAGATATTCAACCAAAGAAGATATCTGTGTAGCCAATAATCACTTGAAAAGATATTCAAGATCACTAGTCATCAGAGAAATTCAAATTAAAAGCACACTCACACACTAGAATTGCTAAAACCTAAAAACAAAAACCTGAAATACTAAGTTTTGACAAGGATATGAAGCAACTGCATTTCTTATTACATTGCTCGTGGAGATGCAAAATGGTGCAGCCATTTTGAAAACAATTTGTCACTTAAACCTTAGGATTAAACATGCACTTATCTGGTGACCTAGCAAACCCATTTCTAGGTATTCACACAACATAAATTTTAAAATAGGTTCACACAAAGACTTTGTATTAGTCAGGGTTCTCCAGAGAAAATGAACCATTAGGATGTGTGTGTGTGTGTGTGTGTGTGTGTGTGTGTGTGTGTGTGTAAAGATATTATGAGGAATTGGCTCATATAATTACAGAGGCTGAAAAGTCCCCAGATCTGTAGTCAGCAAGCTAGAGACCCAGGAAAGCCAATGGTGTGTTTCATTTGGAAAGTTGGCAGGCTTGAGGCCCAAGAAAAGTGGATGTTTCAGTCTGAATCTGAAGGCTAGAAAAGGTCTTTGTTCCAGCTCAATCAGCCAGGCAGCTAGAATTCCCTCTTATTTAAAAGAGGATCAGAAAAAAAGAAAAAGAAAAAGAAAAGAAAAGGGGCACCTGGATGGCTCAGTGCATTGAGTGTCTGACTCTTGATTTCAGCTCAGGTCATGATCTCAGTGTCATGGGTTCAAGCCTGCTTAATATTCATTCTCTCTCTCTCTCTTTCTCTCTCTCTCTCTATCTCTCTCTGTCCCCCCTCCTACTTCTGCCCCTCTCCCCTGCTTGTGCTCTCTCTCTCTCTAAAATGAAAAAAAGAGAAAGAAGGTCAGGGTTTTTGTTACATTAGGCCTTTACTGATTGCATGAGGACCCCTGCCATCAGGGAGACCAATCTGCTTTGCTCAGCCTACTGACTCAAATGTTAATCTCATCTAAAACTACCTTCACAGACACAGTCAGAATGTTTCACCAAAAATAAGGGCACCCCATTGCCTAGTCAGATTGACACACAAAATTAACTACCACAGAGTTATATACACATTTCCAAAGTAGCATTATTTATATTAGCCCCAAATTGGGAGAAAAAACCTAAGTGTCCCATAACTGGTGAATGAATAAACAAATTGTGCTATATCCATATTATGGAATACTACTCAGTAATAAAAAAGAAAAATTACTGATATACACAATAACATGGATGAATCTCAAAAACATGATGCTAAGTTAGAAAGTGAAACACAAAAGACTACATAGTATTTCATCCTGTTTGTATAAAATTTTAGAAAGGTTAAATTATGGTGACATAAAGCAAAGCCATGGTTGCCTGGGGAAAAGAACAAGGGTAATAAAGGCAAAGAGTCGCTAGGGAATTTTGAGAGATGATTTAGAAGTTCTATATCATGTTCATGGGGATGGCTACACAAATACATACAATTGCCCCAACTCATGAAACTGTACACTTAATATGGATTGATTTTATTGTATGTAAATGTTTCCCAGTGAATCTGGGAAAAAGAGATGTTAATTACAGCATTATTATGAGACTAAAAATAGAATATTTTAAAATCTAGAAATGATTAAGTTATGACATTTCAATTGGATGAAATATTATGCTCTCATGAAAAGAATGGAATTGAAAATATATTTTGAATCATACATAGTTAGTATACTATGACTGAGACTATTCAAAAAAATCACATTACAACAGACACTAAAAGGAGAACATGGGCATTTAGAAATAACAGGCAATAAAAAAGGATATATTTCAAATTTTCATTTGCATTTTTATAAGAATAAATTCAGTCTAAATAAAAATAAGATAATCAGATATCAAAAGTCCCATAGCCACAGAAATACATCTCATTTCACTTTCTCCCACTTTAAAAACTGAATGGCACATTTCCCAAAGGAGCTTATAGTAACAGGAGGAAAGAAAATAATATAGAGACTATGGTATTATTTTAAATTCTTTCAAAGTAAAGATTTTATAAGTGTGTAGAAGATGCTAATATATAAGGAAAAGGTTTTTGATTTATTTCTGATCATTCTTGTCCCATTTTATGACAAGTTTTCTCTCTGTGCTTTTCAGGTGCTTTGTATCTTTCATGACATCAGAATTAATGGGAAAAATGCTTGCATCTGACACCAATATTCAAGCACTTTTATTTGGTACACTATTATTTGTAATGCCCTCACAAGTTTTACATTTTAGTTAGATTCTCCCTGTGCCGAAATCATTCTCTGTTAATGACTTAGGCACTGGAGGCACATTAAAGCTTTTAACCACTAAGAAATCACGAGTCTTTTAGGAAATTGCTGCTGCCATGCATAATTTGGCACTCATGGCACTCACCTGTGCCTGTAGCAATTAGAGATTTCCCCACTGATTTCACAACATCATGAAAGAGTTAATGGACCTTTCTAATAGTGCAACTTCCTAACAGGATAAAATAAATTGTTTCAGTGCAAGTCTAATCAGATTTCTTAATGAAGATAAGAAGTAACTGAGTTATTGGCATCCCAGTTTATCATACCAATAAAGAAGGAACATAACACATTTAACATAACATTTAAGGTTATGTAATATGTGGTTTAAAAATGTTTAATAATAAATCTCTGATACAGAAAGTGAAAATGTTTCTATCCATCCTGAAGAAAAGTATATAATTAACGTAGCATTAGGCACCTGAGAAGGGCTGGTTATACTTGTAGTTAAATTGAGGCAGAAATGACCTGGGAGCAAAAATACAATTGTGAGTTTCCTACTCTTCTTATGCTGTAGCTTGAGGCAGCAATGCCCCCAAGCTCTTTTCCTCTGCCTTATTCTTTTGTATCACCAACTTCCCCTCACACATTCTTTTTGGTTTAACTGTCGCTGTGTTCTACGTTTGTGACAAATACTAAAACATCACTCCTTATAATAACCTCTATAATAGTAGAGTGGCTATTATTGATGTCTCTGTTTCAAACGTGAGAAACCAGACATCCAGAGACATTAGGTACCTTTGCCCTGCTTGTGAGTCTGGATCCTGCATCTGTACTCTTAACCTTTGAGTTAATGTGCCCTGATGTTTTATTACTTTTTCCAAATTTCACCAAGAACACCTCTGATATTAGTTACTTATGACTCCCATTTCCCCCCATAGATGTTATTTTCCTCAGCAATTATGAAGCATCATGCCTTATGGAGGGGAAAAATATTGGTACCACAGTAAAAACACTTTAAGTCCCCAGGATGCAGGTGAAGAGCTATTTTCAGAAAATTCTGTCTGTACCCAGAAATATATGCCTTTGAAGTTTTTTTATCTATGTTTCTCTACTTTAAACATGCTTTGTAAGGTGGCTGAAGGCTTTTTACCAATAAGACTGAGGTAATATGCCTGAAACCCAATAGAATTCAGGCTGTCAACATTTGCAGTTACTGCAAAATTTGGAGAAATAGGTAAGATGGGCAGGTTGGAAATCACTTGTCATTATATTCAATCTCTCAGAAAACATGGTTTTTCTTAAATGTTTATATCCTCCCTGCTATTAGTTTTATCATCTGCATAGCTTACAGCACCTTTTCTAATGATGTTGGCTGCCAAAAAAGTACTCCTTTGCCAAAACAAAATGCTTTCTAAATCTTGGTCATGTTGAAATACAGTCACTTTATACAAAGGAAATAAACATTTCTCTACTAAACTAAGCATACATAGAGAACAGTTCTTCAGAGCTGGGAAAAAAATGGCTGGGAAAGGAATTGCTAAGCAGGCTTCTTTGTCCTCTTAGGATATACAAACCTGGGAAAAAGAAGTGGTAAGCACACTTTTAGAACAATCTCAAGTGGGGAAAAAACAGTGAATTAGCATATATTTAGAACCTGGTTTGGTACAATTAGGGGTTCAAAATAATTCTAACAGCTTGATTTCTTAGTCCAATCTATCTTTTTAAGTATCTAATCAATAAAAAGCAGAATTAGGGCTATAGCAGAACCCAAGGAAAGGCATTATTTTGCATTTTTCTCTCTTTCACCTGGTAAAAAATGAATGTGCTTTCTAGGAGGTAACAAACAGAAAAGTGTAGTTTTCACATATCAATTGCATTAAATACAATCAGTGGATCACCATCCATGTTTCCCCTTGACTACTCAGGCACATAATAGGTTTCCAGGCCAGAAATGGCCAAGTCACTGTCATTTTATTGAAATACACATAAGTGTCAATATCAAAGTACATACTTGTAAACTGTCTTAATCAACTAAAATTAGCATATACATTAATTATAAACTGCTTAATTAGCAATGTGTGAAGCATGTGCCAAAAAAATTTGCATCAATTAATATCAGTTAAAAAATTACAGACAGAGTCATAGGACCCAAGCAAGAAATATGTGTACTCCATCATCAGGCCTGAAGACAAGCCACTCATTCCCCATCCTGGATTTCTTTTTGAGACAGAAGGAAAGAGACATTAATTTTTTAAAGCACTTCCTTTATCGATGATATAAGTCAGATCTACTTGCCATTGGCCATGTTTGCTGCTATTTATTCCCTGCCTAATATTGAAACTAATACAAAGGAAATTAGAGCTTAGATGTAGAGGAAAAGGTACTCATTCATCATTTTCATAAAGCCATACTCATGATTAACATCTTTATAGGTAGAGAAAAGACATTTTTAAGTAGAAAGTAGTGATTATGTAACTGGTAGCAGTGTACAGAATTGGGGTAAGTAAAGCTGAAGATGTTCAATCCAGAGGCGGATTGGATAATTGAGGTCAGGTGGATGGCATAACATTTCCTTAACATGCAAAAATAGGAGCAATCAGAAAAGTTCTACATGCTTTTACAACCAAGATCCTCCATTCTGTTTTCATCAGAAACCATATTCCACTTTACATTTGATTAAGTGGGGTGAATATTCTGTTTTTATCAAATGATAATCTACATGCTTATACAATGAATCCTATCAAGGCTTGCCTACTCAAGAACTTAAGTTTTTATATTATCCTTTCCATTCTACATTAGAGGCCAATATGTGGCCCACAATCCAAATCCTGCCTCTCATCTATTAGTAAGAAAAGTTTTTTGTTTTTTGTTTTTGGTAGAAACTGACAAATTGATAGCAAATATTTAGTTGTGTTTAGTAAAGGATAAGTAAAAAACAGAATAGTTGGTAAACTAGTGTAAAATTTACCTGTTTTTGGTCTGTTTCCATTCAGCTGTTTTATAGAGTTTCTGAAAAATATTACAATCCTCCAACTCTGCACTTAGTTTACAAATTTAAGTGAACACTAAGAACACTTTCTGAAAAGTATATAGAATATGTGTGTATCTAATTTTATCATATATATTGGACATTATTGTCATTTTCTCAGCCCCCAAAACTATCAGGAAACATAAAGACTACATATATCCAGACCTCTGGTTTTCAGGGAGAGAATTATATTAATAGTGGAAAATGTTATACAATACAAATATTAAAGTTGACATAAGTAGATTTGCTTGAGCATTTATGTAATAACTGAGCCACTGCATATTTTTTCACCTCTATAAAGTTCTTACTAGGCCTTTTTCCTGTCAATCAGACTAGTGCAAGATGTGACCTCAGTTTATTTTGATGGAAATTTTTACCCAAAAAGAAGTGCCATTCAGCTTTTAACTGAGTATTGGGGGTTAGGTCAGGTTAAAAGAATATTGTATATGTTTTTTAAAAGAAAATATTTTCAAACTCTTCATAGCACATGCAGTGGTGCCCTCCTCAACCCCTTATGACCCAACAAACTGATAATGCCAGATTGAGCTTCTCAGTTTACTTGTGGAAATCTTC
Organism: Prionailurus bengalensis; assembly: GCF_016509475.1. Classification (NCBI taxonomy): domain Eukaryota; kingdom Metazoa; phylum Chordata; class Mammalia; order Carnivora; family Felidae; genus Prionailurus; species Prionailurus bengalensis. Next base: position 23,543,392 of record NC_057361.1, on the reverse strand, counting down.
TTTTTGGGAAATTGTTAATTTTACACTGAAAAAAAAATGCTACTACTTCTAAAGGACACAAAGCTTTCCAACTTGACTCTAAACGTCTTCCCTGCCATTGTGTTCTTTGTGTAAGCTTCCCCTATGGAGTCTATTTAAAGAGAGATTCAAGAATCAAACCCACTGACAGTCTCTCAAAAAGATTTGCTGTTGCACTTGACAGGAAATGGCTTATCAATCATCTGGAGGTCTTTTGTTTGGAAAACTAGGAAGAAAAGTAAAGCAAATCTTGAGGGCTATTTGCTCATAACTTGTCTAAGCTTATGTGCCTTAAAGTATTTCTTCTTGTTAAGGAAACATTTCCATATAGATTTTGGTAAACTGACACTATTTCTCAAATAGTAAATATGGAGACTAAGTATGATGAGTTAAAACAGAAAGTGTTTTTTTTAGATATCCAGTCTAAACCATCTTCTATTGAAAAATATACAGGTGAAGCCTTTTGTTCAAGGCTCCACAGCTAGAGTCAGTCGTGGTTATAATCTTTGTAGTATGCCCCCCCCCACCATGCCCTACCTTTTAGTTTTTGATGGCAATATTAGCTTAATATTGAATTACAAAAATTTACATTTACATGCAAATTCAAAGGTAAATTTTAAAATGCAGTATTTCAAATTTGAATAATAGTTCCTGGCACACTGAAAATAAGCTGCAGAGCTTCCTTTATCTAAAGTCTTACTAGTAAGCATGAAAACATCTATATTAATCAGGACATAAATGTTGATTACTGTCTTAATTACAGAAAAGTTTATAATATTTATAAGTGTTATTTACTACGATTATATTACATGCCAGGCACTAAACACATTTGATCTTGCAAGTAGGTACTGTTATACCCATATTAAAAAAATTTTTTTTTCAACGTTTATTTATTTTTGGGACAGAGAGAGACAGAGCATGAACGGGGGAGGGGCAGAGAGAGAGGGAGACACAGAATCGGAAACAGGCTCCAGGCTCTGAGCCATCAGCCCAGAGCCTGACGCGGGGCTCGAACTCACGGACCGCGAGATCGTGACCTGGCTGAAGTCGGACGCTTAACCAACTGCACCACCCAGGCGCCCCTATACCCATATTTTAGATGAGGACATTGGCACTCCAAAAGGTAAAGGACTTCTCAAGGATTCCTAGTTAATTAATGACAGAGGACTGATTCCATTTCAGATTTGTTTGATTTCAAAGCCTAAGCTTGTATCCATTTTGATAACTCCCAAAAAGTTATTCTCTGTAGTCCATGCTAATAGTGATTCAAAATTATTTTTCTTCTATTTAATTTAAAATTTGTTTATATAATTTTATTTTCTATTGGAAAATAAAGTTGCTCTGCAGTAAACTTTTATGTATGACATAAATCCAACCAGCAAAAATAATAGTAACTTTCATAGAAAATAAGTTCACCCTTTAGTCTTCTCTTAAGTAAACATAGAATTTTAGAGCCAGAAAGATCCTTAGAGTTTATCAAATGTAAACCAGTAATTTTCACAGGGGGAAACTGAGACCTATTAATGTGAAGGATCAGGAAGCCATTTAAGTTTCAGAAGTTTGAGTGCTCACACAGAAAGCCTGGTCTGAAAACGACATCTCCAGACTCTTCTCTGTGCCCTGTGTGCTATGCAAATGTGTGGTCCAGGAAGGAAAGGGGAAAAAAAGAGCAACTTAAAACCCATTTCATAGGCAAAATCCAACTCTGTGAAGTGGCCTTTCCTGAGATTTATCTGTAGAATATTATTTTAAAATTTGAGTTTACTTATCTTACAAAAAGATTAGTTTGACAGAAATGTTAATATTTTTAAAGTTTTCAAATAAATTTAAGCATAACTAAATTGAGATATTTAAACATAAATATAACTGAAATTATTAAAAAATATAATGATAAAGTTGTAGGACAGGTTCATGTGTGTGCAGGAGCATAGCAAACAAAGAAAAATAATTATTTTTAAATTATATTACTTAATTAGGGTAGAATAGAAGGAAATAGAGCTTATACATCAGGTAACAATCTAAATGATCCTAATGTGAAGACTGGAATAAGAAATGAATAATTTATGAAAAGCTGGTTTTCCTCTTTTCCCCAATCTTTAATTCTTTAGTTAATTCAGACACTTACAGACATGCAGTAGTAACTACACTTGATAAATTTCCTGATTTATAGAGCTAGGTTTCCTGTAGTGATTTGTTAATGGGTTCCACAGTTTTACTGATGAAGCAAAGCACATGGAAGTTTAATTTCCATATATTTTAAACAGATTCAAGAAGATCCTCTCAAATATCTTTTGTGTACATGGTTTCTTTAAAGGGAGAGGGTCATTTGGTGCCAGAAGATTCTAGTAAAATGATAGGTTTCTCATTTCTGGCTCATAATTCAACTCACACATGAAGTATAACTATCGATGATCTAGTTAAAATAATTACTTCCTACAACTGGCACGTATGTTACATAATGAAGTATTGAAGTCCCATCTCTTTTATATTATCCTAGGACCTGGCATGGTTAAAGCAAGGTTTCTCAGCCTCAGCACTCTTGACATTTGAGGCTGGATAGCGCTGTCATTGGGGACCATCCTGCACACTGTAGGATGCTTAGCCAGCCTCCCTGGCCTCCACTCACTAAATGCCAGTACAACTCCCTTTCCCTTATTGCTGTCCTGACAGTTGTCTGGACAGACTTGCCAAATGACCCATAGTGGACATAATCTCTCCTGGTTGAGACTACTGGGTTAGGGATATAAAATATCTCACCGAAGTAAACTTTTCTCTATGCTTCTGATTCTTTATTGTTTAGGTCATGGACCCATTTAAGAATCTAACTGTCCTAGGAAAAATTTCATGCAGAAACAGCATTTTTTGTATGACATCTTGGTGATAAGGACCCTTCATATCCATCTGTGCTCTTTTGTTTAAAATATCTAGTCTGTACAATATTTCTCAATAATACATTTGAATGAAAACAAACAACAAATTGAGAAAATGAAAACTTTTTCGGCACTTCATACATTAAATCCTCTTATAAAACACCTTGGTACATCAAGGATTCATTTTAACTGCCAATCAAGTCAACATCCTACATGTCTTTAGGTAAATACATCCTGCCTTTCTCACTATACTGTGGAAAGTCCTATGTCAGGCTGTTATTTTTTTTTTGCCTCAACATTCATATTAACGTTCAACTTTAAGTATATACCTGCCAGAAACCAGAAATCTGACTGTAACACCTTCAGTGACAAGCAATTTTGTAGTAAACCTAGGTATGTCCATACAAATAAAGTAAAGAGAAGAGCTATGTTATTTGGAAGATATTTGGAAGATGTTAGTTCTTAAAATAAACTACACCTCTCATTCCCCCCAGAATGATATTCTAAATCAATACTCTTATATTTCCAGCTGTTTGAAAATATCTTAAACTATATAAACTATATTAACTATATCTTCAACAGAAGCTCATTACAAACAGAATGTTGATGATGAAATCAACATTTCTCCAAACTCAGATCCAGACCTCTCTTCTTCTAAATAATCTTATTTCTACTAATGACAGCTCCATATTTCAATCTCCTAGGTTTCAAGTCTAAAAAGAGAATTTCACTCACTTTCTCTCACGACCTACCCTTTTTCACTCTGTTCCCATAGTAGCATGGGTTTTAGATTTTGACAGTCTGAGAGTGAGTTCAATTTCTGTCATTTGTTGGCATGCAGTTTTTGGCAAATTATGGACACAGCTTCCTGAGAACGTCCTTGTTTGTAAGATAAAGATAATAGTACCTTTATCATGAGCTTGTTCTGAGGATTATCACATGCAAATTCTTTGGATATTCCCTTACCCAATATCTTGATAATAACATTTATAATTTTAATAAAAAACAGGACAAAGAAGCAAATAGATGGCTCAACGAAGATCAGCTATCAATATTTATTCATTTTTTTATATATCTGTCACAGAAATGCTACATCTTTCCATTTCAACAACCAATACTCTAGTTTTGGTGTATATTAACGATTTATATAGACATTTGAAGTGTTATTTTATTTCTTAATGAAATCCAATTACGTCTATTTTTGCTTTTCCTGACATGGACTTAAATTCACTCTATATGTGCTTAGGAAACCTGCAGTATAATAGCCATATTTATCTTAAAACAACTTTCCCGAAATAAATGAAGCAAAAAGAAAAAACACATCTATTTAACATACAAATAATTTATAGCATAAAATCAGCTGCTTTATGAAGAGCTACAAGCTTGTTTGATTCATAAAGTTAATGAATCGCTACAATTTGATTTGGATCTTAAATGTGATTTTTTTTAGCTTTTTCCCTTAATATATTAAATGTCATTCAGATAGAATGATAAATGTGCATATATCTAAAGAAGTTTCAGGTAAATGTGCAGAGAAACACAGAAAAATTGCTTGGCACAGGGAAATGCGTTTTTGTCCTTCATTTAAAAAATGCTTATTTCAGTGGTACTTGATGACACATGGGGATATTAATGGGCATGAGCCTTTATGCTTTCAATTGGTAGCTCCCATCTAAGTCAAGAGAAACTTCAAAGTAGTTACATTTTAGGGATATTAGCTGTTCTATATCAGAGAGGACACTAATGTGCAGGTTCAAGAGAGAAGAAGAGCAACACTCAGTTTGTTGTGTGACAGTAAAGGGCAGAGTGGAAAAACTGGGGAAAGAGAGGTGGGCAGGGCGAGATCACAGATGATTCGGTAAATCATTGTAACAATATAGCATTTTATTGTGCTTGTAGTAAAAAGATGATCAAGTCTTTTTGCCCTTTAGCAATGAGCAATTTAATGTAATTGACGTGTCAGCCAGATCATCCTACAAAGATCTGATGGGTGGACCTTGGTAGGCAAGGGTGCCAACTAGTCCTGACAATTCTAGTAAGATGAGGACAGAGAATTTAAAAATTTTATCTCTTTCCACACTATTAAATTTGTCTGAAAAAAAAAAAATTAATGGCTGTAGCTAACTCCTGCGTTCTCAGATCATCACATGCTCTATAATTCCCCATACATTTTTGCCAGCTTGATTCACAAGTTTGTATTATTGGAAGGTTTCTGCTGGCATTTGAGCTTGCAACCTGGATAAATATTCAAACCTGTGACGACCATTCTATTGCTCATGGCTTGTATGCATCCAAGCTCCTGACCTCTTCTAATCTATCTTGTCTTATTATTGGGAAAATAATATATCTGTGTGATAAAAGTCATATGTATACAATTTATACCACAGAAATTTATAATTTCAAAGCATTAATACTTTAATATTTTTTTTCTGTCATAATTTAATCCCTCGGCCTATCTGCAGAAGTATCCACTATCAACAGTGTTTGATATCTCAGGCATATATGCGTATGTGTAACTATATATGTATATACACATATGTAATTCTGTTTATTTTTCTGAGCAGTATATACTTTTTGTTTCTATTTTTAAGTTTTCTTTATGAAACTTATCACTACATTATATGACATACATTGTATATTTGCTTGTTTGTCTGTTTAACACTTGCTTCTTTCACTATGTTGTAAAATTTATAAAGCAAAGACTTTGTCTTATTCATGGCTGCATCACTAGCCTGGAACTTAGTATTAGCTCAAGTATTTGCTGAACATACAAATGAATGAATCGTTTATATTGTCTTGTTTTCACCCCTATTCTGCCATCACATTCTTCTTAATGAGTACATGGCATTCCATTGTACAAGTAGCACTAATTTATGTAACCATCTTTCAGTTGTTGCTTATAAAGGCTGTAATGTGGCAACATATTTTTCCACAGATATCTTTATTTGTATATAAGTACATCTGTTGCATATGTATTTTGAGTACATTTATTAAAGAATCCTTAAAAGGGAAATTGTTCAGTCAAAGGGTGTGTGCTTTTAAATTGGATAGATAGGCCCAAATTGTACTCCTAAAAGGGGGAGCCAATTTAGAATATATCAAAACAATGTGTTTTTCCTTATCCTTTCTCATCACCAGCCTAGGGCCTCAGATGCCAGGAGTAAACTGAACACATCAGAGAGAATAGTAGTAAGATTGTTTCACTTTTTGGAGATTTGGGTTTATTTATCTATAAAGTAGAGATGATAATAAAACCTACTTTGAGTATGGTTTCAAGGAGAGAAATTTGTCTTTGGATTTGAAAGAAATAATAAATGAAAATGAGAAATGGCCTCCATGTAGTAACTTATGGAATACACTAATATTTTAGTGGCAGTTTTTTCATTGGCATAATTTAAAACCATACATTTTCCCCCATAGGAAAAACTATATAGTTTTAACATTTTAAAGTGTCCTGACCTAGGGGCACCTGTGTGGCTCAGTTCGTTAAGCATCTGACTCTTGATTTTAGCTCAGGTCATGATCTTCTTCGAGTCCTGCATCGGGCTCCACGCTGACAGAGTGGAGCCTCTCTGTCTGTCTGTCTGTCTGTCTGTCTGTCTTTCTGTCTGTCTGTCTGTCTCTCTCTCTCTCTCTCTCTCTCTCTCTCTCTGACCCTCCCCTGCTTGCTCTGTCTCTTTCAAAATAAATAAATAAATAACTTTAAAAAATAAAGTGTCCTGACCTAGACTTTTCATAAGATTGGTGTAGATTTTCCTTTTTTATTGTTGGATGAATTTTTTAGAAGAAAAAGCACAAGGTGATAACAGTACAACAAAAAACCTATTGCTTTTTGAGCAGTTATTATAAATGATCATCATGCTAAGTAGTTTCCACACATTTATTTGATATTCATAGTTGTCCTTTTGAGTTATGCATTAATATTTCCATTATACAAATGAAAAACAAAAAAATTAACTTATAAACAAAAGTTTTAAGTACCTTTTGCAAGGTGACAGAGCTAGCCTAGAAGTTAAGAACTGTGAGCTCTAGTCCTTGCTGACTTGCTAAAGTGAGTTAAGCAATTTAATTTCTATGTGTGTTATTTTCCTGATCTAAAAAAAGAAGAGCAGAGATTGGGTGGTCATATGTTCCCTTGAAGTTCTAGTATTTATAAATGTAGCTGCTAAAAAAACTATTCTAAACCTTACATGATGAGCCCATTGTACTGTTCATCAGTTAGACGATTAACAAGTTCTTCATGTATGACTGAATCTTTCTCTATTTCATTTAAGCCCGTTTCCTTTTATTTGATCTTTTACAGACAAAACAGTATTCCTTCCATTCAAAAACAATACCTGGGGCACCTGGGTGGCTCAGTCGGTTAAGCATCCAACTTCGGCTCAGGTTATGATCTCATGGTACGTGAGTTCAAGCCCCACGTCAGGCTCTGTGCTGACAGCTCAGAGCCTGGAGCTTGCTTCAGATTCTGTGTCTCCCTCGCTTTTTGCCCCTACCCCACTCGTGCTCTGTCACTGTCTCTGTCTCTCTTTCTCAAAAATAAATAAACTTTAAAAAAACAATAATTCATTCCTTTCATTATATTTTCTGAGTAGGCAAAAATGTTATTTAGCCTTTTAATACAACTAGATTTATTTCAGGTTTTTAAAAAATTCTTTGGCATATACTTCAATTTCTTCATATCCTTTATTACAATAGAGACTCAAATTAAACCTAATATTCTAATAAGAGTTTTAGCTAGGAAATTAAAGCCAACTACCTTTATAAATGAAGAATGTTTTCTTAATGCCTAATGTCATTGTATTTTTAACATGTGCCAGAATTATGTGGACTTTATTCTTATCATATATATATTGCAGATAAAATTTAAAGATGATTCTTTGTTATCTTTTTATTTCAAAATATTTTTAGTACTCCTATCTAGTTATTTTTTTCTTGCTATCATATTTTGAGATTTTGAATATCTCTTTGTATTTTTACTCATTCAGTTTTATTCACTCTTAAACGAGTTTTTGCCTTTTGTTTAAGTCCGTTTTATTCTAAATATGAGGATGTGATGAAGAAATTTGATAGTTATATTTTATTTCCTTTATATAGTTATTTAATATAGTCATTGAATGACATCATCTGTGGGACAAAGTCTTATAATCCACAAATTATTTACTTCTTCACCCCAAATTATTGTCACTCTTGACAGATATTCTTTGCTGTGGCCTACCCCTAGTGCTCTGCTTACTTAAAAGTGATAGAAGCAATGCCAAACTTCCTTAATTGACCACTTTTGTTTTCCCACCTAGATTATTTTTTAACATATCATTTTCAGTAAGAGATTGACAAACAAAAATTCTTGATTTATTCATGAGGCATCAATTGCAAAGCATGAAGTTAGTTTATAATGCCTTCAAATGCAGAGGAAATGCAACATATAAGCTCAGTGTGCAACACTGATAATATAGCATTACTTCCTGTTCTAAAACAGATTAGTTACAGTGATTCCTGAGAAGAGTGATCAGAGGATCTCATCAAAAAAGGATCTTAAAGAAAACATGAGTTTTTAATTTAAGAAAATTAAAGAGGAATCCAGTTGTTATTAACTTCAAAAATTATAAGTAGGACTAATGGATGAAAGTTACAATGTTTATAATTAATCAGGCCTATAAGTGATCACTAATCACATGAGTAAGTAAGCTTGCATCACTGACATGCTGAAAGCAAGTCTGTAGAATCAAGTGTAAGGACTCTTACATCTGTAGAGATGTATAGTTTGTACTAGATGACCTACACAATTCTATATATTTAACTCTTATCAAAGGTATGCTATCACATAGAACATTGTATTAGGTAGATCTGTATGAAATTGATTACTTTTTTATCATTTTGACCTACATTAATAATATAGTCCCATGCAATATAATAGGATTCACTATGAAATTCTGAAAGTCCTAAATGTAGCATATTTATGGCTCTGACCTTAAGGGGATTTTACTTGCTTTTAGGTAGTCTCTGGACTAGTCTCTCAACCTTTCTTTTTATTGTCCACCTATGTACTTCATTCATTTTTGCTATTCCAAGGCCTACTTTAAGTGGGCATAAGCCAATCTTTGTAATTCAAATTTGCAATTATTTAGTGAGTTTTTTAAAAAAATTTATTTATTCATTTTGAGAGAGAGAGTGTGTGTGTGCGCATGTGCAGGGGAGGGGCAGGGAGAGATGGAGAGAGAGAATCCCAAGCAACTCCGCACCGCCAGCATAGAGCCCAATGCAGGGCTTGATCTCATGAGTCGTGAGATCATAACCTAAGCCAAAATCAAGAGTTGGACGTTTAAGCAACTGAGCCACCAGGCACCCTATTTATTAAGTTTTAATACATTGCAAAATGCTACTGTAGCCTCTTTTGATGATAAGAGACACTGGGATAGAACCTGGAAGTGTCTCAAATGATGAGATTGTGTGGTTCTGATGCTCAGAAAACTGCTCTCCTTACCATGCTGCTGCCTCTTTGTTTTCTAATGATAGCTATGCAGATCCTATCCATGGTCACATTTTTTGTTGCTTCTTCTCTTCTAGCTGTAGAGACTGTTAGCTATTTGAGGTAGAGTTAATGCCATTGTCTTTTTTTTTTTTTAATTACTCTCAGTACCTGTTACAGAGCAGGTTTTCATTGAAAAGGTCAGGCAATGAGTGCCAAGAACAACTCTGATACTTAGTGTTGCCACCAGGAAGAGATATTTGACATGACTGTGAGATCTCTATGGTACGTGTGTCATAAGTTAGACATAGACCCTTACATGAGGATGTGTGCTAAAATAATTTAAGGAAGTGTTCCTGGGGGTGGCCTGTAAGAGATAGTGGGAGCCAAAGAAGGGTACATTCTCAGGTAAAAGCTTCTCAGATGGTAGCTTTAGTGTGGTCCTGCTGGGGAACTCTAGAGAGTAAGTTAAGTCTTAGGTTTATCCTTAGCCCAGGCAAGGGAGCTGGCCTTTCATGCTGCTACACTGTTCAATCATTAGTTAAGGGACATTCTGGAGTGGGGGGGGCACATTAACTCCCAGATGCTTCAAAATCTGTGTACCTGTGGGCAAAAGTAGCTCCAATAGCTTGAGTACAGGAGTTGCATACAGGTACTGATGCTTGGAAGGAAAAGGAAAATGAACTGTGCTTTCATAATTCAAGGGAATTGTGAAGGAGTTGGAAGGGATCTCATTGGAGCACAAACATTTAGAGCCACCAGGTGTCTGTAAACTGATTACTGGAGGTCTTTGTTGGTACTATGTAGGTCACTAGAACCACAAATAAAAAATACAACTGTAAGAAGTTTGTAGAGACCTAATTAGGAACGTGAAAGTAAAACTGAGGTTATGGTGAACAAATGCTATTCAGTTCCCAAAAGTTGCTGGTTGGAAAGTTTGAATCCCACAGTTACCACACACCACTTCATGCCTGTTGAATGCATAATCTGGAGCACAATGGTGGAGAGCAGGGACTGACAGTGGAAAGGTCCTTTGAAGTTCTCAACAGCCACAACTGGCAAGTCAGCATGGAATAAGCCAATTGTCTTTCCTTTTCAGGCATGGCCCAAAAAGAAAGGTTGGCCAGTATAAAGTCAAAACCTTACTTAGGCATGCTTAAAACTAAGATGATGAAATACTATGGAAGGACTCAATCTTCAGCTAGTAATTAGTCCCTTTTAAAGATTTTAGTGTCAAAGAAGTCTCATTTGTGATTATAATGATCTTAGGACAAACTGTTACATGTTATATGTGAGATGGGTCTCATTGTAATAACTGCCAGTTTGTGAAGACTAAAGCTTTAAGGATTATTAAAATGGAGCAGTGGTCCAACTCCGAACCTCTCATTCAATATCTTGTGGCTTTAACAGGAACTATTAAATATGTCAGGAAGACAAAGAGTCAATATAAAATACATAAAACTTTACAGGATTTTTTTCCTGAAAAATATAGTCTTCTTCCTTTAAATAAAGGACTCTGGGAAGACTCATGGCAGGTTCAACAACATATAAAAATACTCATTTTGCCAACATTGTGAACTTGCATCTACCTAAATCACAATGACCCATAAGCTTGTGTCATGGAAATTTAATTTCTATTATCCACAACTACAAACAGTAAAATTCCATTTTACAAATTAAATTGCTGATAAAAATGAGGTGTTTACTCATTAAATAAAGACAGAGAAGTTTTTTCAAGAAGATCTATCTCAGATGAAATAAGTCAGTCTAAAATAAAAGGCAATAATCCATCTTTATTGGACACTCTTTAAATAAATTACTGTATTTTGCTTTCTCATGTATCTTTTTCAATACTGGTCTTTCCCCTCCCTATTTTTATAGGAAATTCCTATATTCAGAGGCAATTCTTATAATTCATTTACCACATATACCAGCAGTTTGACCTTAATCAAATATTATTAAGTGTCTGGCAAGTCTCATTTTAAAACTAAAACCAAAAAAAAAAAATCAATGAGGTTTTGTTGTGGTATTCTATGACTGGAAATAATTTTCTGGATTTCTATAATATGCTAGTTATTTACTATAATTAATTTTTGTAACATAAGCATAGACTCTAAGCATTTCAGATTAGAGAACATGTTGTATCAAGGGGTGCCTAGGTGACTCAGTTGGTGAAGTGTCTGACTCTTGGTATCAGCTTAGGTCATGATCCCAGGGTCAGGGTCATGTGATCAAGCCCCGAACTGGGCAAGGCACTGGATGTGGAACCTGCTTGGGATTCTCTCTCTCCCCCTCTCTCTGCCCCTCCCAGCTTGTGTGTGCATGTGCACACACTCTCTTGTCCTCCCTCTCTCACAAAACGAATAAATAAACATTAAGAAAAAGAAAATATGTAGGGGCGCCTGGGTGGCTCAGTTGATTGAGCATCCAACTTCAGTTCAGGTCACGTTCTCACAGTTTGTGAACTTGAGTCCCTCGTCGGGCTCTGTGCTGACCTCTCAGAGCCTGGAGCCTGTTTCAGATTCTATGGCTTCCTTTCTCCCCCTCCCTGCTCATGTTCTGTCTCTCTCTGTCTCTCAAAAATGAATAAATGTTTAAAAAATGTTATTAAAATATATATATAAAAAGAAAATATGTAGTATCTGAGCAATCATTTCTTATTTTGTAAGATAAGATAGACCATATAAGATAAAAAGATGGCAGGTAAAGGCTTAAAATATGTACCATACCTGAAAGATATCTCAACAGGAAATTGTTCAAGGAATTGATAAACAATTTCAGCTATGATTATAGGATTTTAACTTGATCACATAAGGTTAATATACAGCTTATTTTAGTAAAATGAATTACTAATGACTGATATTTTTTACATGGTGCAAGATTGTATGATAATGATTGATGTGACTGAAATTAATGTACTGGATTTTTTTTCTTCAGTTTGCTTTAATTAATGGGATTTAATTTTAGTCTGGACCTCCCAAAGGACAAGAATGCTATTCAGGATGGTGCAACTCCAATGATCTAGTTGCCTTGTCACCCCATTCAAGAGAAGAAAAGTAGTGTTTTACAATCTAGGGATACAACATTATGTCAGTACTATTCTGTCTCTGCTCTTACATAATAGTCTGCTTTTGCCACCACTCTATCCTCCTCTCTTCATTGCGAGGTTCATAATGATTCACTGCTTCTGCTAACTGGCATGCGTTGTGTGTGTGTGTGTGTGTGTGTGTGTGTGTATGTTTGCGTGTATGTGTGTGTGTGTGTGCACGCATGTGTGCGTGTGTATTTCTGCCTTTGCTATTGATGGGGTTTTGGGGTGTTGGTGGGGTTCTGAGCTGATGGCCAATAAAGAATTCTTGAAGATGTCTTTGGTGAAAAAAGATAATTTTATTAAAGCACAGAGGCAGGACCCATAGGCAGAAAGAGGTGCACTGAGATTGTGAAGAGTGACTGGTTATATACTATGGAGTTGGGGGAGATAAAGTCAAAAGGAAGTTTCTTAAAGGGATTTCCATAAACTAAAGAAGACTCACAAGATACATAAAGCCTAGCTATTGTTAAGCTTTGGTTGTTTTTCCCTCTAGCAAAGCATTATCATTAAGACTGTAGGGAGTTCTTGGAGATTAGGCTATTGATTTAGATATTTGTAGACCCAAGGAGACTCTATCAGTTTAACCATTTGTTTTCTGTCTTTTCCTTTGTTCTCAGGCAGCCAGGAATGCCTGAGGAATGTCACACATATCCCACCTGGGGGTGGGGGAGGGTGGTTTGCCTCAGGTCAGCTTGCCTTATGCTCCCTCATCACTTTGACAGCTATGTCATTCTCATTCAAACTTACACAAAGGACTCCCTTATTCACTGATGAATACAAGCATTAGTGCCTTGTACTTGGGCACTAGCCAAACTATAGTTATATACTTCAAAGACAGGACCCCATCTTTGTGTAATAAACTTGGGTCAGAGAAGCTGTTGCTTCCCCTCCAGCCATGCTTTACTGACCTGACTTCCCCAGGGTGTATTTCTAGGTGAACAACAAGAATGCAGATTTAATCTTCTGATTCCAGCAATTCAGTCGTCTAAAACTGAGGAAATCAAGTTCATTTACATAAATAAAGAGTTTTTATGTACTGACAACTCAAAATGTATTTCCACTTGCTTGCCACTGACTGAATTCCTCTATTATGGAACTTTAAAATTGAAAGCATTAAAGTACACATTCTTGGCTGAGATAATGCAAGGAGGTCAATTAGCCAATTGTTCAACTACTGTAAATGCTTGAACTTTTATAATTCTCTGTTTCAGAGAGGACACTGTGGATTAGATGGACAGAAAAACAGAGAAGGGATTAGATAACCTGTGAAGTGTAGGAAAAACCATTGAAAAGGAAGACCAAGAATCGCGAGAATTGAATACAATTCAATTCAAGAGATTTTTTTCATTATTGTTTACCTCTAACTGTGCAAAAGGACAGGAATGATTCACAGAGTGTTATTATTGGTTTTTCTCATAAACTTTCTTACTTATGCATATTTTACCGCTACTATTAAGACCCTGCATGACTGCCAGCAGTGGTATTGGTGCTTTATGAAGTTTATTTTTCCTAACTCGACCACATTCATTGTAGATGCGTTTTATTATCTTGGGATTTGCAGGTCAGGAATAAACTTTCATAATCTTGCTCTAGAGATATGTCTTCAGTTCTGTGCCACTGTTTAGTCCATAGGGACCTCAAATAACTCATCTTCCTATTGGTCATGATAAACCTCTGGTGCTGGCTTCTTGCAGTAGGATCTAGGAAAAAGGAAGTAAACAGTGCCCTAAATGCCTGACTATGGCATTGGAGACTGAGAGGGATAGCTTTTCACTGACTAGGAAATTTGGGGGGAGTCTCAGTGATCTGCAAAATAAAGGAGATGCTTACATATCTTCATTTTCTTACTATTAAATATGTTTGGGCAATCTACTAAATATTCTTGGATATTTAAGAAATATACCACATTATGCCATGCTCATTAGATCTTCTTAGTGGAAAAGCAAAAACCTGTCATGTTTAGTGGAGGCTTGGAGCAAGTAAGGAATTTCTACCTGGTCCAAAGTTCAAGACAAGTGACTTTGTCAACATTCCCTTATAAAACAGGACATGATGTGGCACTTTACTGGTTAGAGGCAGATGAGGATATGCAATCAAGCCTATTGTAAACTAGGAAAGAAGTATCATGGAGGGAGATCTAAGACTTCTGGAGCAGACTTCTGCCTGTTTTACCATGGAACTATTTTCTATTCTTGAGAAGAACCTCTCAGCTCTCAGCTCACATGGATCAGCTCACAGAAGCTGAATTCCTGGACCAGGGAACCATGGGAATATCTGACCCCAGCCACTATCATTAACTGAATACAATCTTTTGCACCTAGCCATAAAGTCTGGATACTTAGAAGCCCTTAAATACCAAGTGAAAATATATATGTACGGCACTGAGGCTGTGTAAGTTGTAAAGGCATAAGGAATTTTCATAAGCAGACAACTCGTACTTTCATAGTACTTTAATCCTGCCAATTACTTCTCCTGTTTACTTCTTCAAACCACATTGTGGCCTGAAGGGGAATTCCCTAAGACAAATTAAGTGGGAAAAAAGCTCAAATTGGAATTACAGACACTTCTGCCTTATGGTAAATATGACCTACTATATAGCAGTATAGCCCTAGGAGGAACCTTTAAGATAAGTGAGAAATGGAATCTTTCCACCAAGAGGGACTCAAATAGTGCTGAAATAGTATTAACCATTGGCTCCTAGAAATATTCTCTCCCCTTAACTTCTGTGATACTGTTTTTACCTTCCTCTCAAATTTCTAGTCATTCTTTCTCTGTCCCTTTTGAAGACCACCCTTCTGTGTGTATTATTAATATATGAGTTCATCAGGTTTAGTTATATACTCTCTCTTTTTTTTTTCATCCTGCATTCAAACCAGGCAACTACATGGCATCAATTATCATAGAGGCCTCAATGACTCCTTCATTTACATATCTAGCCTAGGACTTGGAGCTCTAGATACATATAATTTTTTGGATTGTGACAAAACACACATAATATAAAATTTACCATTTAAGCTATTTTAAAGTGTAGAGTTCAGTAGTATTAAGTACATTCACATTGATGTCCAGCCATCACCACCATCCATCTCTAGAATGTTTTCATCTTCCCAAACTGAAACTCCATACCTATTAAACAATAACTCCCATTACCTTCTCCTTCCTGCCCCTGGCAACCACCATTCTGCTTTCTGTCTCTATGAATTTTCCCATTCTGGTACTTCATATAAGTGGAATCACACAATATTTGTCCTTTTGTATTTGTCTTATTTCACTTAGCATAATGTTTTCAATGTTCATCCATGTTGTGGTATGTATCAGAACTTCATTTTTAAGGTTGAATATTACACTATACATATATATATATATTTATATTATATATATAAAATTTTGTTTATCAATTTTGTTTATCAATTTTTATCATTTATCAATGTTTATCATTTTGTTTATCAATTCATCCATCAATGGACATTTGTATTGTTTCTGCCTTCTAGCTATTGTGAAAATGTTACTGTGAACATTGGTGTATAGATATTTGTTCAGGGTCTCTGCTTTCAGTTCCTTTGGGTATACACCCAGCAGTGAAATTGCTGGGTCATATGGTAATTCTTCATTTAATTTTCTGAGGAACCTACATACCATAAACTTTTGATATACTTTGCTCTACATTTGAATGTGACATACATTCTTTGAAATAAAATAAATTGTTTGGTCTTTTCCCAAAACTATGGTCCTTCATAGGGGTTCCCTTGAAGAATAGCACTACTGACCAGGCAGGTATACAAATCACAACATAAGAAGTCACCCTTAATATAACCCTCTTCTTCACCTTTCATATCATTGTCTTGTCAAGTTTGACTCTGATATATTTCTCAAATCCACTTATTTATTTGTATTCTTATTACCATTTCTGTAGAAAGAATTCTCATTATCATTTTGATTGTTGGAATAGCCTCCTAACTGGCTTCCCTGCATCTGTTCTTACCTCCTTACAAATACTGCTCCACAGTATGGTCAGAAAGTTTATATACAATCACATTACCCACCTGCTGAAAAATAGTCAATGGTTTAACATTTTTAGGATAATGAATACAATTCTTAATATGGCTGGCAAGGCCCTGCATCATCTGGACTCCACTTCCTCAACTTCATCTCACACAACACCTGCCTCTTTCTCTGATCTCCCATCAGGCTGAATGTCCTTGGGTTTTTAATGAATCATCTACCACCTGGAACAGGGACATGGTAAATGATACTCACTCTAACTAGGAACTCACCATGTATTTGTTATCATCACCACATGGAAGCTATCCTTCACCTCGAAGATTAGGTTAAACTCCTCTTCATAGGATCTCATTAATACCTTTCTCTTTTTCCTAACAAGTTATCATAGAAACATTTCCAACTGTTATTTGTTTGGGTTTATTAAAATCTATCTTACTTATTTGAAAATATGTCTCAGTAGCTCATCACCATGTCTACTTCTTCAAATCTTTATATATCTAACAGATCACACAGTTCCTGGCACAGAGTAGACAGTACTTAAAGGATCAAGGAATTAACTAAACTGCATCTCTGTGTCTCTTGTCAGAATTAAAGCTCCTTTCTCAGGTAAATTTCTGGCATTGCTTTATCCATGTTTATATCCTCAACATATAGCACATTTAGGGATCAGTCATATTTGCTGAGCTGAACACTGATTCCAAGTTCAATAGGAGCTTTTAAAATTAGCCAGAAGCATATCTGTAACCACAGTTGTGTTTCTACTGCTCTCTTTAAGAAAATCCCATAAACTACGTCACCTTTCTTTTGTAGAGCAGTTGGCTCACTTTTTAATTTTTTCCTAGAGGAAGAATACAGCATTTTGTTTAGGCAGGAAATTAAGACAAGCAGGGAAAAAAAAAGTCTAGGGAGAGCTGGGAAAGAGAAGGAGTCTAGACAAACTAGTCCCAGGGTGAATGCAAACTATTTCTGGTTGTCTCAATTTGTTGAAATGGAGAAAAATGCATTCACAAAATCAATAGATTAAAGCTGAATGCTAAGAACTACACTGATTTTCTCTAGTTAAGAAAACCCATCTGCAACAGCAGCTACATTTGGAGTCATTGCCTCATTAAGGTCATGTTAATCTATTATCCTTCTCCAAGTTCAGAAACATTCTGTGCTGACCAAACTGAAGAAACAATGGTGATGTGCTGACAATTACCACTTCTGTTTCTTTTGATTCATTCATAGTGGTTCTAATCTCTGCTATTTCCCTGGGTATGTTATATTTACTATTTTAGCAGAAACCAGGAGGTTCAAAGGATTCTCCTTGAAACTTCCTTAGGTTAACAAAGCACTGATGTTAAGATTCTGCTGCTTTATAAGTATTTGTGCATTTATGTATACATACATACATATGTACACAAATACTTACATTTACTTCTATATCAGACCACAAAGACTTAATTGAAAGTTCATTTCAATTCTGAGCACTGAAGATTCCTACTCCAGAGTAAAGTGACATTTGTATCTTCAAAAATAACTTTAATCAGGGGCGCCTGCGTGGCTCAGTTGGCTAAGCATCCAACTTCAGCTCAGGTCATTATCTCACGGTTTGTGGGTTTGAGCCCTGCGTTGGGCTCTGTGCTGACAGCTTGGAGCCTGGAGCCTGCTTCGGATTCTGCGTCTCCCCCTCTATCTGACCCTCCCCTGCTTGCACTCTGTTTCTCTCTAAAATAAATTAACATTAAAAATTTAAAAAAAAAAGCTTTAATCAATATCTTCTACAGGTGTACCTGAAATATTTGGATTTCACTTTCTCAGCACCTAGTGACTCAAGTTAATCAGTATAAGTCTCTTTGGGCAGCCTAGAAAGAGATACAGAGTACTCTTGGTGTTACAGGAGATTTCACTGGTATCCCATACTGCTCTGGGCTTGGGAACTGACTGAAGGATCAAAATAGGGTGATAAACTGTGACTCCCTTTCATGTTGCCATAAGGTGGGACTAAGGTTTTGTTTTATTTTGCTGTGAATTTGATTATATAAGTTAAGGCAGATTAAGGTATCTTATGATTAATTAGGCATAACCAGACATCTTTGCAAGTCAGGACATCCTTTGACAGGTGATTGCCATATTTTCTTTGCTGCCTGTTGTGTTAATAATGTCCACTTTATTTCTGTATTCTGCATCCTTTTGATCCCATCAAGATCTGGAGCCAATAAAATTGCATTTCATCCTACCAGCGTCCTGGCCTAAAGCCAATCAAACACTGTTTAAATATTTGTGTGTCATCACCTGTATCTTCCTCAAGACCTTGGTGAAGCAAGGCTCTTTGAGTTTGAGAATGGATGTGTGGGTTATATGGTAGGAGTACCACACAGCATTCCTATTCCTCAAATAATTGAGGAATTGACTACCATCTATAGTATATCAATGTCATTTAGGATGTTTACCGTAATTGCATCCATTGCATTAGTCACCCAGAAAACTATTCAAGCTTCAGCCATCTGCCCAACTAACACATTGGATGCATAACCTCTACTAAATTAATACATGTAAAAAAATCAGTCTGATCTAAAGATACATTATACCTTCTTTGGTCTGGGATTTTCACAATGTATTTATATGATTATTTAGCAGATTGTTGATGTTTTTAACAAACTCCCTAAAATATTTTTACTTGAACGCTTCATTTCACTGTTTTTACTATACACTTCACTGTCTCTCCCCCCTCCCCCACAGGCCATGTTTAATATGGATGTTAATACACAGGCAAGTAACAATAAGGGACTTGTTAGTGTCCTTTACTGAGAGATAGAGACTGCTTCCCAAGGCAAAGAGGTTACATAATGAGATTGGAGGGTGTTTTGGATATTCTGAATCTTCTACATCTTCTAAATCTTTCCATTACATTTACTAAAATGTTACGCTTTTTCAGATCAAGGTCTATCATTTTACATTTTGAGACTTTAAGTGGCAAAAAAAATACTTTAGTATTTGGAATAAGAAGTAATCACATGAAATATTTGTAAAGGCAAATCTGTGTTTGTCTTCTTCAGTGCCTACAAAACTGCCCAGTGCAGATGGTTCTTTTACTGCTGGATGTTAAAAAGGGCAGCTTTCTTCATTTCTCAGCTTTTCAGAGGCATAAAGTTCGATGGTTACTCCAAGTCAAAAACAAAGCCTCAATTCTGCAGTTGAAATCATTCAATCCAAAATATTACTTAACCCTTCCATCTCCATTTGTAGATAAATCTTGCACCTTTCTACAGCCTAACATTTCTACTCCTCCTCAGATTCCTTAAGTTCTGCCAGTGTCAAAGCATTGAGAGAAGCGATCAATCAGTGAAATAAGAAAGGTCTTTCCTGACTGGCATTACTGTACAATGGCCGCATGCTCTCTGAGCCTGAATGTGAAAAAGTCCGTGTATGCATTTTTATAGGTTCTTCGGAGGTGCTCTGGCTATACTCTATCTTTGCTTTGGCAGAGATGATACATTCTATTTCTCCAGCTTCTATTCCTTACCCAAGAACCTAGTTTTCTAGGATTACATTTTTTCTAATTTTTCCTTAACAGAGAATGCTGATATAATGAATATTTTTGACCAACGTGACTTACATTCTTCCTGGAAATTGGCAGAAAGGGCATAATAAATAAAATAAATACCATCTATTGAAAATAATAAGTGTTTAGAAATATGGTGTGGCACATCAGATACCCATATATACATATATATTCTTTAATTAACCTCTTACATAATAATACATTTTATTCCAAGTTTATGGAAAATTAAGTTATTAAACCAAGGCACAGAGAGGTTAACTTGCTCAATGTCACTCAATATAATAAGTGGGGAAGTATATCTAACTGAAAGGCCATGCTTTTAACGACTATGCTAGCCTAATTCAATAAATAAATAACTAATTTGATTCTAACAAGCATCCATATTTGGAAACATTTGGAAAAATTTTGTGAGTTAAGACAGGTGACTCAGTGTGTGGGGTGATAAAGTTTTCTACTTTCTAGTTGTGCCATCCTGAGCAAGACATTTAAACACTGTGTCTCAGCTACCTTATCTAAAAAACAGGAATACAAATAGAATATTATATCTCTTGAAGGGCTGGTTATGAAAAATAAATGAGTTAATTACACATGTGAAGCTTTTAGAAGAATACTTGACATATAGTAATGATGAAATACATACAGAGTGTGTGAGAAGTCTTTGGCATACGAAAAGGATTCAGTAAAAGCAAATATTGTTATTATTACTGTCATCATCATTATTATGATTACTAATCTTACTCTTACTCCAAAGTCTTACCCAAAACTCAGGCTGATCTTTGGATTATTTAGAACTTTCAAGAAAATAAATTATAGTCATATAAATATAACTGATACATATGAGAGTACTTCCTAGCTGTGTTGCTTTATGTGTGTCTGTGGGGCAGGGGGAGGGGATGAAGTTACCCAAAACTTCTCAAGGGCTTATGGGGACTCTTGATAGGCCTCAATTGTATATTTAAGTCAAGATAAGAGGAGATGTTTCACCTCTCTTCAATCTAAAATAGTATAAAAGCGGTTGCTAGCTTTGTAACTAATTCAAATAATATACACAGACTTTTTTTCTTATCACTCCAACTCGAAATCCAAATTTGACACATGAAAAGGCAACTGGAGAGATTTTGAAGAAATAACCATGAATTACACTTTATCTGAAATTGAGGGATTTCATTTATCAAATATAAAGGTTTATTTACCCTGTAGTTGTCTTGTCCTCAAGTCTTCAGACTGCATTAGTCCAGAAGCACCTTTTTGCCCACCATGTTTATTCCTGCTACAGGTGAAGGCCATTTTCTAAAAGTGATTAACTGGCAGTTGCACTCAATCCATTTATCCTTCTTAGGCTCCCCTGCTGTAATGCGTTACAATACTCACCCCTTTCTGTGAAGCAACAAATAAGCAGCAGCTGTGAAACCTTGAATTTGTAGTTCCATAAAAATGAAAGTCTGAGACCTAATGAAATTGCTCCAACATAATGTTGGGAGTATTTGAGAAAATGTAGTGTTCTTCATCTTCTTGAGTGGTTTCTTTGGCAGGTGTTGTTTTAACTGATCTCAAGCCAGGGAAAATGACGTGAATGTCACTGAATAATTAATTAGGATAGGCTACAAACCCTAGCCAAGGGAATCTTCAGAAGTGATTGCCCAAGTAACCTGGGCCCTATGGTTCAAGTTAGCTCAGTTTCGTGGTTACCTTTGATAAGCTAACCTGTACACACTAGAGCTTTAAAAGAACGTTTCCACACTAATAATAACATTATTTTACAGCAGTTCAACCGAAAGCAAACATTCTATGTGATATGGAATCCTTATACACGTTGAAGTTATTTTGATACACTATTTCAGCCTGCTTTTCTCTAGGTAATGTCAGTTTCTAATACTGTATACATAATTTTGTTTTCCCTTAGGGAGTTACTTTCATTCTGAAGATTTTAGTGCTATATTAAGATAGTTTGTTTATGAGCTCACTAAACTTCCTTTAGTATAGCATGTAAAATTCAATACTTCATTCTGGGTTCATTGTTCTAAAAATTGACAGGTTTTGAGGTTTCAGTGAACTCAGTTCATGACATTTTGAAAATGAGGGACCACGACTAAGTAAGTCGGTCAGAGAAAGACAAATATCATATGATTTCACTGACATGTGGAATTTAAGAAACAAAACAGATGAACATATGAGAAGGGAAGGAAAAATAAGATAAAAACAGAGAGGGAGGCAAACCATAAGAGACAAATACAGAGAACTAAGGGTTGCTGCAGGGGAGGTGAATGGGGGATGGGTTAGAATGGGTGATGGGCATTAAGGGGGCACTTGTTGGGATGAGCACTGGATGTCATATGTAAGTGATGAATCACTAAATTCTACTCCTGAAACCAATACTACACTGTATGTTAACTAACTTGAATTTAAATAAAAGAAAGAGAAAAGAAAAAAGAAAAGAAAATGATGCTCCCTAAATATATTAATAGTACTGAATAAATGTAAATCTCAGAATTATTTCATTTGAAAGTAACAGAAAACAGCCAAAATTGGCCTTATGAAGTAGAAATGGACAGTCTCAAGAAAATGCAAAGACCAAGTACGGCTTTTCAGGAACTCAGGAATATCTGGGCTTCGGATTCCCCCTTTCACTTGCTTGGTTCTCCTTCCTAGGGGTGGATATCATTGAAAGTAAGTTCTCACCCGACTAAGGATGAGAACCTGTTATCAAAAGAAGATGGCATAGATGTTGGATAGATGAAAATATTCACCATAATGTTTAGAAACACATTCTTTTTTGTCTATTCAGGAAGGTTTCCCCTCTAAAGGTGCAAATTTGGGATATAGAAAAGGAGAGACCTAAACGTCAAAGCATCCTGTAAATTGCTCATGGGTAATTCTGACTAAAGACTCATGCAGTGTTACTTAATGTTACCTATGGGTTTAGTAAGTAAGTAGGAAACACATAGCAGTGTTTGCGGCAGTATGGATGATTCAGGTACATAAAAGTTATCAAAAAGTTGAAGGTTTAATTTTATTTTTTAATAGCTACAAGATATAGTGAGGTTCTCGAAGTAACCAAATAGTACAGTTTGCTCTATTGTGGTGTTTCCCAAATTCCTATGACCTACCTGGATTAATTTGCTAAGTGGCCATGTGTGAGATTACGGTAATATAGTAGAACACTCTGGACTTGTGACTAAGAATATTGAGCAATCTCAGAGCCTCATACCACCCTCTCCACAGTGTATTTGATCTAAAGGATGGACACATGATCCAAGCTGGGCATGTGGATTCCTTCCCTGATATTCTTCAAACTGGTGCTGTGAAAGAGAAAGCAATCCTTTCAGCACGGGCCACAGCAATAAAAGACTGTAAGCTCAGAAGAGCCTAGGGCAACATCCTACTTCCAGTGGAGATAGTGTGTTCAGAGGATAATTGGGCACATGGAGATTGGCAGAGAAGAGAAATGGATGAGAAGCCCAAAGGCATTTCACTTTCTAATTGTAATGCTCTCAGGCCAGCTTGAACCCCCCCTCCCCAGATATTCTGGGCAATAAATATCACTTCAGTATAAGCACGTTTCAGACCTGTGTTTGTTACTTGCCATCGAAGTCCTGACTAAAGCAAGCAATTTAGAAACAATGTGAGACATCAGGAAAGATGTTAAAAACATTAGACAATCAAAACAAAATTCAGAAAGTGTGGTAGCAGCAAGGCAGACAAAATTTTAAAAACCATTATGAAACAAAGATGAAAGAGTTACAGAATTGAGGGAGAAACTTCTCAGTTTCTTTTTAGAAATATTGGTTAGGTGATTTAGACTAAGTAACTTTGGGTCATTTAAGAATCGTTCTCTAAGGGAAAAAAAAAAAAAAGAAAGCTACATCTAAATGTCACCAGATACGTAGAAAATGCTGCTTTCATAAATTCTCAGAAAAGGACACTCTTCTAATTCCCCTTACCAAACTATGTTGATGTCTTTACAAATTAAGTTCTTTATAAAATATATTTTTGTTTTCAACTTAAAAAAAAAAAACAGTAAAGTGCTCTGAATGAAGCTTGTCATTGAAAGAGATTCCAACACAGTGGCACCAATAACTCTTGGTAGTGGAAGGTCAAAGACCATGGATAACGTCACCAGAAAGCTCTGAAGATAAGCAGAATTATGTTAAACAGTAACAGTAAATGGTTCCCAGTACTAATTTGGCACAAGTGAATATTTTTCCTTTATTGTTTAACAGCATGACCATCTTTGGGATAGACTGAGGCAACCCAAATATTAATTTTTAAAAATAAGCATTTCTTTTATAGTCTTGTTTTGTATAATTGGAAAGGGAAGACCATTCTGTGTTCTGCTCATGTCCTATCTGCCCCCTTTACTCTTTGTGTGCACGTGGCTTCCCGGGACATTTCACTCCTGTCCAGCCACACCTGTGTTGTCTGGAAACTCCCCTCAGGCTGTAGAGCTGCTTTGCCCGAACAGAGAAAGCCAGCAGTTCCTGGTAATTTATGATCCCCAAAGCGCAGTTCTTAAATAGTGAAGTCTGGTCCACTAGTTGCAGGGGTATAAATACTCCAGCTTCTTTGCCCTCTGGTTGAGACAGCTGGAGGTGTGATCTACACTGCATTCCAAGGACAGTAACTTTGGCACTAATTCCCTTACCCTCTGTGGGACTTTGATCTATTCCCCCACTTTTTTTTGGGGGGGTGGCTTTTGTTTTTTCCTGTCCCATGTATTTTCTATTCACTTACCCTTTGTTGTTGTTGTTGTTGTTGTTATTCATTTGTTTGTTTTCCCACCAAAAAGACTTCCTAATAAGCCACTTTCATGCAAATTCTGATCTTGGGGGGTCTGCTTTTGGGAAACCAGACTGAGAACAGGATGCATCCTACAGGCTGAGAGTATGTTCACTGTCAGGACATATCCAAGACTCAGTCTTCTTGTCTTTTTTTTTTTTTTTTTTTTTTTTTAGCTCCTAATAGTATTTCTTGGAGGCTATTTGTCCCAAATAAAGATTTCTTCTTTCCCTCATGTCCAGTAATCTTGTGAGTTTTATATTAGTAAAAATGCAATGACTGATTACATGGATGAGGACCTTTTTCTCTGCTTGGGAAGGAGCCTTACCAATTGGAACCACTTCTTTATCTTGAAAGCTTTCAGAGCCACAGTCATCACCTTAAGAAAGAGTACTCCTGACTGATAAGATATGCCTTGCAACTCCATTCTTTTTTCAGTGAAAGAACATCTTGGTTTCTATCAATTCAGTTTTATATTCTGGAGCATTAACTCATGCCATAGAAGCCTGTATTTTTCATATGTAAAATAACCAAACAGGAATATTTGAAGTGAAACTTAATAAATTAACAGACTTGGTAATGATTATCCAAAAAAATAATTCCTGGGAATTTCTCTTTCATAACATAAAATGCTCACAGAAGAATAAAAATAATTTTTTAAGTATTTTGACAAGCAAATATTCTCCTTTTCAAACTGCATTTCTATTCAATATTTTTAACATACAACCATAACCCCAAACAACTACTTTCTAGCAAAATATTTGAGTCTGTCAGAATTTGATTTGCTCTAGCTGAACTAGACTTTGCCACTTCCATTTTGTCTTTGCTCTCTCCCTGCTGCATATAAGGTATCTAGTACTGTGTCCTTCTCTGCCTGACTCTCCTTGATACTGTAAAACAGACCTTTGAAACTACTGTTGACCTCATTTTTTTCCTATAATTAGTCTTAGTTTCCTGTCTTTTTGCTTTGTTTTTGTTTGTTTGTTTTTTCCGAGGTTACTAAAAAAGATGGCTTGAGTACACATTTAGTCACTGAACCTCATGTACGACTAAACCGAGTTGTAGTTTACCAGACAAGAAGCGATTTTTTACTTATTCCTAATAATAAAATAATTAAAAACAAAACAAAGAAGCAACCATTCACAGAATACAAATCACCAGATCAGTATCTGTACCTGTCAAGGGAAAGTTACAACTTTTTTTTTTTTTTTTATCAGTTGCCTTGTATCTTTCCTTTAATACCCCTCTCCTACCCATTCCCCCATCATGGACCTTTTTCTTACAAGTTTTTATTTTAATTCTAGTTAGTTAACATACAGTGTTATATATACAACTTTCAGATGTAGAATATAGTGATTCAACACTTCCATATGACACCCAATACCCAGTGTTCATCGCAAATGCTCTTCTTAATCCCCATCGCCTATTTCACCCATTCCCCTACTCCATCCCCTCCAGCAACCATCAGTTTGTTCTATATAATTAAGAATCTGTTTCTTGATTTCTCTCTCTCTCTCTTTCATTCTCTCTCTCTCTTATTTTTTCCTCTTTGCTTGTTTATTTTGTTTCTTCAATTCCACTTATGAGTGAGATCATATGGTATTTGGCTTTTTCTTATGCTGGCTACTCCACGTGTAGTCCTTGGACCAGTTGCATCTGGAAGTATCAGGAAACTGCTTGTACATTCATAATCCCTCGCCCTCCCCAGACTTAACTGAACCGGGATCTACGTTTTAACAAGATTCTCCAGTAGAGTTTGAGAAACACTAGTGTAGAGGACAGACTACAGTGTTTATTGTTGAAACCTATTAGCCCTTTTCATCTTATGTGGGTAGTATGTTACAATTAAAAGAAATAGCATTAGACTTGTATTCTTTCTAAAATGGCATTCATTTAAGCCATAAATATACTACAGAGGTAAAAGGTGGCACATGCTGAAAACAACTATGTCTGTTACAAATTGAATAGGATTTTTGCTTTACATTATAGAAGCATAGAAAACAAGATTATCTTTTAAACCAGAATTCAAAAAGACGATTAGCATCTTTCAACTGCCCACATAGCATATTCCACAAAATAATACTGAAAAACAAATATGCTGTGTTACCAGCAAGGTTTGTCTGAGTTAGAAATATCTAAATTATTCAGACTATCTTGACACTTCTACACTGTAGAATAGTTTCTATCCAAGCAAAAATATGATACCTGTTACCTGGATAGATATGACCTAAAATCACATAAGCTGTTTACTTGTAAGGTTAAGTAGCTACTTCTAACACTATTTTATAAAGTAGTAAGTGTCTCTTAAAGCAACCAAATGAATTCACATACAGTGCTGTCCTAAGGCTCCTTATTAAATAAAAACTGTATTTATTCGTATGGTCTAAAATGTTGGAGGCTTTGCAGAGGTTGCATAAGAGAAGATTTTTATTGCAAATTTTAATAAATAATTTTGTAAACTTCACAATTTTAATATTTGTTGAAAAGGATACTGTTTAGGGGTGCCTGGGTGGCTCAGTCAGTTAAGCGCCTCTTTTTTGACAGAGAGAGAGAGAGAGAGAGACAGAGCATGAACGGGGTAGGGATAGAGAGAGAGGGAGACAAAGAATTCAAAGCAGACTCCAGGCTCTGAGCTGTCAGCACAGATCCCAACGCGGGGCTCACACTCACAGACCGTGAGGTCATGACCTGAGCCAAAGTCAGATGCTCAACCGACTGAGCCACCCAGGCGCCCCTATGTCTGACTCTTAATTTCAGCTCACGTCATGATTCCAGGATACCAGGATCCCACGTGGATCAGTGCGGAGCCTGCTTGGGAGTTTTCTCTCTCTCTGCCCACCCCCAACTCGCTCTCCTGCTCTCTCTCTCTTTCTGAAAATAAATAAACATTAAAAAAATGAAGAAATAAATAAAAGGGCAGTATTTAGAGTCAAATTACAATACAATATGAAATTATTAGATATCACTAATTTTTATTACTTATGTAATTATTTTAAACACATAACGAATGAGGGTTTTTTCTTAATAGTACATATTTACTGAGAATCCCTACCTTTAATGATTTTTGTTGTTCTTGTTATTATATTTTCTTTAATTGCGTTACATTCAACCTATGGGATACCACTGTGACATATTGGTAGATTGCCATTATCTGCTATAATTTATCCTATTCTAGGTCCTGAAGGTTGGGGCCTAGAATATTTGAATGCCTGTTGTATGAAGAATGCAGATTTTATATTAGGAATGCAATAGTAAATAAAACATGGTCTCTACCGACAATAACTCAGACTCTAATGGGAAATGAAAGACCAGTAAAAATGTTATTGGAAAAAAAATCCTTGCTGAGGAAGTATCAGATCATTATAAGCAAATAGGAAGCACATGAGAGGGACACTAAAAGTCTGTGGATCAGATCAATTTTTTCTTTCTTTATTCTCTGTAATACAGTTTTAGGAGGAATCTCTCTTTAAGAATTGTATACAGTTCAGACATTATAAATTCATATAACCATTTTGTAAGATATGGGAGCACAGTATCACAAGTGGTTTGAATTGACAGTTTAAATCATTTGTTTTGAACCAGTAGTTCCACATCTAGGAATTTCCCTAGATAACAAATATGTGCTCAAAGATATGCATACAAGAACATTCACTCCAGTATTGCTTTAATAATGAGACAGTGCTGCAACTACATGAGAGTGTGCTGCCTTTAAGATGATGCTGTGGAACATGTTTAATGGCAGTGAAAGATTGTGTGTGTGTGTGTGTGTGTGTGTGTGTGCATTCAGAGTGGTTACCTCTAGATGATAATATTGATAAAAAAAATTGAAAATTATCTATATTTCATTTCATATGTATATATACATTCTTCTAACAATAGACTGATCTTTTTTTTATGTTTTGATATTTTATAAAGGCCATTTTATTTCATATTCCTCTATAGGGTCCCTATAAAATTGTGTGTAAATCAGCTTCCCTACAGAGGCAAATATTCACAGACCTTAAACTAACTCTCCCTCTCCTTCTCCTTCCCCTCTTCCTTTCCTCCTCACCCTTTCACCTTTCTTTCCTTTCTGCACCTCTCTTTGGCCCCTCATGACAATAGTCCCCCAAATGGGTCATAATATCTAGCTCCAAGTGTCCTAAATATTTCTTGCACTTGATTGTGGAGTTGTCAAAATTTGAAAATATTCATTCATTCTATTTCTGGTATAATCAAAACATTCCCATGACTGGTCTTAATTGCAATTTAATTTCCCCACCTTGTCCTAGCTAGAAAACATTCTTGCTGATTTTATGATTGTGTAATAAAAACTGAGTCTCATGTAACTTTCCAGACATCCCACGAAGTGGTTATTTACTCAAAATCTTCACAGTATTTATGTTGCCCTCTTGCCACACAATTAGTGAAACATTTATTCATTTTTGAGAGAGGGAGACAGAGCATGAGCAGGGGAGGGGCAGAGAGAGAGAGGGAGACACAGAATCCAAAGCAGGCTCCAGCCTCCAAGCTGTCAGCACAGAGCCTGATGCAGGGCTTGAACCCACAGACCATAAGATCATGACCTGAGTTGAAGTCGGACACATCACCGACTGAGCAACCCAGGTGCCCTGATATTTTCCTCTATTTTATGAGAAATAGTTATTACTATTTTTCTAGATCTAGGACAGATGTTTTTTTTTCAATATTAATTGGCTGGTCAATGAAACTTTCTACTTTCTGCAAAGTAAAGAACTTATGAATCTCTTTTTATGATTCTCATTCTGATTCATTGTATCTAAATACTCTCCTTAATTTTGGTGGTAATATGGACTTCAGTAACATTAAATCAACAAGCATTTATTAATCATCTACTTCAAGATCACATAATACCAGGAACATTCGGGAAACAAAGATAAATAGGAAAACTCCACTGAATTTGATGAAGCTGATTATTGCTTCATTCTAAGACAAAGCCTTGTTAATAACTCTTCTAGAGGCCTGCCCACCACAGCTACTCCCTCTTCTGGAGAAACAACCAAACTGACTGGCTTTAAGTCAATTATCCTTAACATAGATTTCAAGGTGTTCACAGACACCTGACACGTTACTAAAATTATAAACAAAAACAAATGGACATTGTATGTGATAAAATAGGTTTTCATCATATTCTCTGAGCCAGTGATTCTTTTTTTTTTTTTTTGAGAAAGAGAGAGCACAAGCAGGGGTGGGGCAGAGGGAGAGGGAGAGGGAGAGAGAGAATCTTAAGCAGGCTCCAAGCCTAGCGCAGAACCTAACGTGGGCCTCAGCTGGATCTCACAACCATGAGATCACGACCTGAGCTGAAATCAACAATCAGACATCTAACTGATTGAAGCACCTAGGCCCACCTGAACCAGTGATTCTTAACCCTGAAGTACATATTAGGAGTTTCTTGGGAACTTGTAGAAATTACCTATGCCAGCAACTCATCCAGACCAAATAAATTGTGATGTTTTAAGGGTCCCAGATTCAGAAATATCTTGAAGGGGCCATTCTAGATATGGAGGCCGTATTAATAGTGGGCCACAATGCATCAGGTATGCAAAACCTTGGCAGTACAGGGTCTTATTGCCCCAAATAATCCATTCCAAATGGGTTATGATTGACAGCAAGATATAAGTGAGTTTCCTCTTCTCATATATGCTAAAATCCAACCTAAAGGAGGGAAACTTAGGAAGATTAAGAGGTGTGTGTGTGTGTGTGTGTGTGTGTGTGTGTGTAAATTAATTCAGTTGACCAGATATATGTAATAGCATGATTTCTGTCTCAGATATTGACCTCCCCAATCTAGCAACTTGATTTGTAATTGAGCTTTGGAGAAAGAGCTTTGGGGGCTGGGGGCTGTAGGCTGAAGGACGAGAATGATCCTTCTACTTATACATTGATTACATAGAAGCTTCAACTCCATGAGGACCCCAGAGAACACAGTGTTCTTTGGGTACTCAGAGAGGCTGCCGCATCTGAACAAGAAATAGCAGCATAAGGTTCGGTATCAACATTTCCCTGAAGGTTGAGTGGCAGCTTTGGCCAGCAGGGAGAGACTGGATTCTCAAGTGTTGTTGCAGGCTGTGAGCATCAGTGCAAGGGTTTGAGGCGGACAAATGGGAGAAAGCCTCTCATGAATGCATTTGAGGGACACTCAAGTATATCAGGGAGAGATTTAGGGGGAAGGGACTGAAGTTTTGCCTCAGCAGGTGGGGACCAGAATTATTAAATTCTGAGTTAATAGTATGATTCCATTTTAAGTCATCGTAAGTTAATTGAAGGTTGGGGAAATTTGGTTGTAAATAAATGTTTTTATTTCCTCCTCTAAACAACTTTGTGACATAGGTAGATTGTGTCACCACTTTTATGGGTAAAAAACAAAACAAAACCTGGTTCTTTAGTGTTCAATAACTTGACCGAGGTCATTCAACTATTAAGAACCCAGTTCTGTTTGAGTCTAGTGGTATACAAGTTCATAATACTGCATTCTTTAAAAGTAATTATTGAGTGTTTGTTATATACCATACACTTTCCATAGCAGAACAAACACACTGAGAAATGCTCTCGGCTTCTTAGCTTCCAGTCTGCATTTAATGAGATTGTGAAATGTTTTGGGTGTGAATAAAGGAAGTGGGCCAAAGTGTGAGATTCAGTGCAACTATTAATCTTGAAAAACATAATAGTGTCTAGGGCAAAGAGTCTATATATTATTTCATATACTACGCATAGACTTCCACTTCAACACGTTAGTATTCCAGTTTCTATGAATGCTGATCTTACTCCCAAATAAAATCTGTCTTTTCTCTGCACATGGCTTAATCCTGGGGAGGAATCTTGCGACATGGAGATTGGCTTTATGTCATAGCTCATCTTATTTAATTTTGCCCTGTTGTTTTCATATTTATTCCAGAATATTAATAATTTGTAGTATTTACTAAGCCAAACTTTATACAATGAGGAATAGTATGTAAACAATATAGAATTGTCACTGAGTCCTATGTTACAGACTTAATTTTTTTTTTAATTTTTTTTTTCAACATTTATTTATTTTTGGGACAGAGAGAGACAGAGCATGAACGGGGGAGGGGCAGAGAGAGAGGGAGACACAGAATTGGAAACAGGCTCCAGGCTCTGAGCTGTCAGCACAGAGCCCGACGCGGGGCTCGAACTCACGGACCGCGAGATCGTGACCTGGCTGAAGTCGGACGCTTAACCGACTGCGCCACCCAGGCGCCCCCAGACTTAATTTTTTGATTCAACTAAACTTCTTGAGGTTGCCGAAAATAACTGTTTATAAATAAAAAATAAAAATGTGCAAAATCAAGAACCCAGTGCAAATATAGACATATTATAAGACCACATTGTTTTTGATTGCCAAGGTGGCAATTAGGAAATACTTTACCCTTGGAGTATACTTACATTTCTGGGATGCCCGGGTGGCTCAGTCGGTTAAGTGTCAGACTTCAG
Source organism: Prionailurus bengalensis (assembly GCF_016509475.1). NCBI lineage: Eukaryota > Metazoa > Chordata > Mammalia > Carnivora > Felidae > Prionailurus > Prionailurus bengalensis. The sequence goes on along the minus strand of NC_057361.1, from coordinate 23,511,146 downwards.
GTCAGGTCATGATCTCTCAGTTCCTGAGTTCCAGCCTGGATCGGGCTCACTGCTGTCAGCACAGTGCCCACTTTGGATCCTCTGTCTCCCTCCCTCTGTCTCCCTCTCTTTCTCTGTCTCTCTCTCTCTCTCTGGAAAATAAATAAACATTAAAAAAAAATTAAAAAGAGTGTACTTACATTTCTGCTGACGCTGTAACAGTTAACTTCCAGTCACTAAAGTTCTGTTATTATAGCCATTTGCTGCTTTTGATCAATGGTATTTGGCATCTAAAAACTATATTTGTGTGGTACACATTTTTTAATAAAATAGAACCAGTTATAATTTTTATATGTGGTGTTTATTGTCAAATAAGAGGCTCTTACTTATTTTAAAGAATAATTATTGATCACAGAAGAACTATAAGTGGAAATTTATTTTATTAATTTGCCTGTGGTTCTTCCCTGCTGAGGATATTATCTTTATTCTGTCTCATGTATAAATGAATTTTAAGGCTGACTTAGAAATGAATAGTATGATCCCAGCAGAATTTTTGTTATGTTCTATCCTTAGTCATTTTCATGGTAATGATGACCGAATATTATATCCCATATCTTTATAATCTCTATACTAAATATAGAAATACTCTTTGAAACCAGGTAGAATGGAACATTTGAGAAAAATTGCATAGTATTTAAGATCCGCTTAGATGTCAGTCATCAGTTTATCATTTGCTGGTGGTGTAGCCCTACACAAATACTTAACCATTCTGAACCTCAATTTCTTATTTGTGAAATAATGACAATAATACATGGGACTGCTCTGAAGATTAGACGACATGATGTATGTAACAGGCTAAGAAAGGAGCCTGGTCCATCGTGTGGGTAATTGATTGCATTATTGGTTTAAATTTTTCACCCCTTCTTTGGTCATGTGACTTTTCATTGTCTCCCACTGAAGAAAAAAATGTATATTTTCCTGATGCTTGGCTTTAACCAAAAGAATAAAGAGGAAGTGAGTGTTCTGGATCTTAGTGTAGACTTTGAAGTCTCACATGTTGTGTTTGTACCCTTATGCTTCTGCTAACTCTTGTATAAAGTATTATCTAGTTAGCAGATAGGTCTAATGAAGATTAAGAGTCAGTCACTCCAGCCAGCTCATAGACCTGCCTTGAAAAGTAGGACCATGCTGGTGGCCACAGCCTGAAACAGAAACTCACGCTGAGCCTAAACCCCCAGATCAGCCAAACCCCAGGCAACCCATAGATACATGAGCAGTAATAGTTCATGGCTTTAAGCCACTGATTTTAGAGGTAGTTTGTTATGCAGCAAAAATTGACCAATACAGTGTATGATCAATAAAGATTAGCTATTGCTGTGATTATTGTTTACTATCATTTGAAATAAAGCCCAATAAAAATAAATAAGGCAAAGCGGTCCGATAATCAATAAGGTACAGAATTCTGTTTTCCAAACCTGTGGGTTTTTTTTTTTTTTTAAAGAAATACTGTTTTATCTACTCCTGTTTATTTTCTGAAACTGCTGTTGGCAGACAGCACCTTCTTCAGGAAAAGGAAATGCAAATACTGGGGAAGAGTTTTGTCTAATCTGCCACTTCTCCAAGGAAAATAGAGTCCTATAACAAACAATCTTGTGATCACAGATATATAAATGTAATGGTGATGCTACAAATACATCACACATGCAAACTTCAAATACATATCTCCCTCCTACTTATTCTTCCACAAATATTCTGCTGCATCTCACAGAATGAATTGGAACATTTCTTCCGGAAGCCTCAATCTGTGGCTCCCTGCAGAAGCCAAGGCAAAAATATCCATTTGAGCTGTGACAGAGGGTGGGGTCAGGAGACAGAGGTTTTCACAAGAAATTAAAGGGCAGGGTCGGGAGAAAAACTGAAGGCAGAGGTGCTTAACTAACCCAACTTTTAACTGCTCACAAATGTGAAGCTTTTAAAAGCATATAAAAATAGAATGTCCTTCAGCAGAATGCAGGGTACAACTTGGATTCCTCTTTTTTGGGGGGGTTGTATACTGTATGGATATTTAGCATGTAAACTGGAGTAGTTTGTGGGTTTGGGTGTAAAAAAAAAAGACTGCCTGATCAAATCTGCTTTAAAATACAAATAAAAAATGTACTGTAATCCTGCACCGATCTGATTAGATGGTCTCAGAAAGGGGGAACAATCTTGTGATAATAGACAAAATAATAATAATAATAATAATAATAATAATAGCAGTAGTAAATGGTTTAAAAAGCTGTCCACCATTAAGTTACATTGTGAAACCCAGAGAGAAATTGTAGTTTGTTTCTATATATTGCTTTGCCCTTCAGCTCAGCTGTTGGCTCTGCATTAATATTCAGGCAGCATCAGTGCCAGTCCTGGTGATTCACTGAGGTATTATGAATATGCAAATGAGCAAGTGCTTTTTATGTCTTTTTTTGTCTTTCTTAGATGTCTGAAGGACTAATTGGAGCCAATCAGCTACTGATAATTTGTACATAGATAACTATTGCTCTGGAACATAAAACCATTTAGTAATTATTCTCTTGCTAGGCCAAAGGTTTGATTTCAATCAATCTCTTCAAAACAGTGTTTCCAGTATTCTTTCAAATTGATTGACTTTGAGGTTAAAGTGTCATATTATTTTAACTTCTTAGATTGTAATGACAGCATTTTGGAGTGAGCTGTACACAAAGAGTAGAATTGGTATTAGTCACTCACTTTTATTTTTCTTTGAGTCTTTATTAAGTTTCCCTGATTATTTAAAAATCAAGGATGCAGGGGGTGATGGAGTGTTCCAAGTAGATGAATTCTAGAGCTTCTGAAATACAAAGAGAATAGACAGAAAGGAGGTTGTGGGAGAGAAAAAATAATAATTTCTCATATTCAACAGTGGTTCAAGCTTAATTTTAAAATCACATGAGTATAAAAAAAACTAAAATAACATTAATGCAATCTTAATGATGTACATTAAGGAAAAAGAATATACCTTGACATTTCTGTAAAACTTACTTTGGCACAGACAAGAATAACTTACCAAGAAAAATAAAAGTATATAATAAATGAACTAGGTAAAATTTAATATAAACTTGGGAGGCTCATATTACATCTTAAGAATTTTGTAATGCAAAAAAATAATTTTAATTTAGTTCTCCATCAGTGTGACACAATTAAAAAGAGCTGCAACAAAATATATGATATTTCTATTATTGTGCCCCATGACTAAAACATTAATGGTCATTTTCTTTTATGTACTAGCACCGTCTCATTTCTATGAAGAGATAGCTTTCAAATTGCCACTGCTGCTGAATGTATATAGAGAACTACTTTATGACTATGTGAAATAACCAGCATTCTGCTAACATTTAGCTACTTTGATTTAATTGAGAAATGATTTCAGCTATAGAAAATACTTTTTAAAATAATATTATATAGTTAGGTGATTTCTCTCTACCTAGAAAATGGACGTTTTTAAGTCTTCCCCCCCCCCCCCCCGGTTTTTTATTAAAGGGCAAGTACTAGGTAGTTCAGCGTCAGTCATATTCTGTTTTGTTTTTGTTACTGCTTTTTTTGATTTTTTTTGTTTGTCTTTTAAATCTCATTTGGAAACAGAAAAGATTTATTTCTTGCCATTGCTACATGTACCACTCAGGTTGTTAGGGGAGCTCTGTTAATTGCAGGTATTTAGACACCTGGGCCGATGGGGGCTCCACATTCACATGTGCCTGTCTACTTGCCATGACAGAGGGGGAGCAGTTCTGGAGGGTTTGGTACCAGCAATTAAATGCTCATGCCCCGGAGTGACACATGTCACTTCTGCCTACCACCCATTGACTGCAATAGTCATGTAGCCACAGTTAGCTTTAAGGAGTGGAGAGAGAAAAAAAAAAAGAATAGTCTCATGTACCTCAAAGAAAACAGAGAAAAGGAGTATTTATGCACATTAATAATTTCAGCCTTATGACACAGTGTTCCTGCATTCTCAGTAGAAAGGCCATGTTATTTACCAAAGTCATATTTCATATTAAAGAAAAAATACATAAGACTCCCCAATAATCAGTAAATTGGTAAAAGCTGAGACATGTTAAAACTTTCCTGGAAAAATGTTTGTATGTGTGTATTTTATTATTATATGTCCTATGACTGACTAAAAATCATATATATGTATATATATAAATAAGTATATACGATTGTATATTATATATAAGTATATGAATATTATATATATATATATTTTTTCTATATTTGGACCTGGATTGAGTTGAGGCTAGATATGCAGGTACTCAGCAGGAACCTCTATTACAAATGATACCTAAAATGTCAATGAAAATGTAAAGAATTAGAGAAAATGTATTTTTTCAGAATTCCTCTTTAGAAGTATACTGAATACAATTGCAGGGCATGTTTTATTTTCACAAGCCATTTGGAGTGAGACTATTAAAGTGTAGGTAGAAAAAAGACTATTCTTGTCCGAGTTTAGAGTGCTTTAGCTTTTAAAAACTTTTTAAAAGTTTTTATTTAAATTTCAGTTAGTTGGGGCGCCTGGGTGGCTCAGTCGGTTGGGCGTCCGACTTCAGCTCAGGTCACGATCTCGCGGTCCCTGAGTTCGAGCCCCACGTCGGACTCTGGGCTGATGGCTCAGAGCCTGGAGTCTGCTTCCGATTCTGTGTCTCCCTCTCTCTCTGCCCCTCCCCCGTTCATGCTCTGTCTCTCTCTGTCTCAAAAATAAATAAACGTTAAAAAAAATTTAAATTTCAGTTAGTTAACATGCAGTGTAATATTAGTTTCAGGTGTACAATATAGTGATTCAGCGCTTCTATACATCACTTGGTGCTCATCACAACGAATGCACTCTTTAATCCCCATCACCTATTTCACCCATATCCACCCCCCCCACCCCACCTCTCGTCCGGTCACCATAAGTTTGTTCTCTATAGTTCAGAGTCTGTTTCTTGGTTTGCCCCTCTCTGTCTCTCTTTCTCTCTGTCTCTCTCTCATTATAGTTAACTCTTTAGTGAAGAGTGACAGCACAGGAAAAGACTGAATTAGATTCACTTCCTGGTGCTTGAGTTCTTGCTCCAGGAGAAATGAACAAATGGGAAATTTCAAGCTATGAGCTCAGTATTACTTTAATAGGGAGAAACAGAGGTGCCTGGGTGGCTCAGTCAGTTGAGCATCCAACTCTTGATTTTGGCTCAGGTCATGGTCTCATGGTTCCTATGATGGAGCCCCACACGGGACTGCACTCTGACAGTGTGGAGCCTGCTTAGGATTCTCTCTTTCCTTCTCTTTCTGCCCCTCCCCTGCTCTCTCATTCTCTCTCTCTCTCTCTCCAAATAAATAAACTTTAAAGAAAATAAAAATCAGAAGAAACAGCCATCAAACCTACATTTAATTTATTTTATTAAAATAACATAATTGAGGAACCATCAGATAACTGTATTTTGTCAAACAATAAAAACAAAATTAAAACTCAGATCGAGACAAAAGGAGGAGAGTGACAGTCTTTTTTTCTTTCTTTCATTCTCCTTCATTTAACATCTTTATTTTTTCCAGCTTTATTGTGGAATGATTGCCAAATAAAAATTGAATATATTTAAGGTGAACAATGTGATGCTTTGATGTACATATACCCTGTGAACTGATCACCACTATGAAACTGATTAACATATCCATTACCTCATGTAGTCACCACCATTTTTTTCTGTAGTGAGAACACTTGAGGTCTCTTAGCAAATCTCCAGTGTATAATATATTATTATTAACTAGAGTCACCATACTATACATTAGGTCTCCAGGAGCTAATCATTTTATAACTGAAAGTTTGTATCCTTTGATCAGCTTCTCCCATTTTTTTCTCTAACTCTTCAGTCTCTGGTAACCACCATTCTACTCTCTGATACTATGAGTTCCACATTTTTTGTTTGTTTATTTTGGATTCCACATATAAGTGAGATCATGTCATGTAATATTTGTCTTTCTGTGTTTGACTTCTTTCACTTAGCATAATGTTCTAGGGCTTATCCATGTTGTGGCAAATGGTAGGATTTCCTTTTTCTTTTTTTTAAGGCTGAATATTCCATTGTGTGTGTGTGTGTATGTGTGTGTGAATAATGCTGTACATGACAATGCAGCTATCATGGCAGTAGTGATTTTCTTCCTTTGGATCTTTACCCAGAAGTGGAATTGCTAGATTATATGGTAGTCCTAGTTTTAATTTTTTGAGAAACCTTCATACTGTTTTCCACAATGGCTGCACCAATTTACATTCCCACTAACAGTGTACAAGGGTTCCTTTTTCTCCACATCTTGTAAGGGATTTCTAACAGTAACAATAGAGGGTCACTACATTGTTTACAAACAGCATAGAGCCAATGAACAATGATCTGACTGATGTCGGTGAGTGGCATATAATTATTTTAGAGACAGGGCTTTAGACAAGCAGATTTGTCCTTCTTCTGACCCTTGCACACAACAATCAAGTTGTCCTCCAAAAAAAAAATTGAACAAATATTGGGGCTCCTGGACGTCTCAGTCAGTTAAGTGGCCGACTCTCAATTTCAGTTCAGGTCACGATCTCATACTTCATGAGTTCGAGCCCCGCATTGGGCTGTGTGCTGACATCTCAGAGCCTGAAGCCTGCTTTGGATTCTGTGTCTCCCTCTCTGTCTGCCCCTCTCCCACTTGCACTCTGTCTCTCTCTCTCTCTCAAAAATAAATAAACGTTAAAAAAATTTTAAGCAATGAGCTTACTTTCTCTGCATTTATCCCTTATTTTTCATTTCTTAGGAGCTGAATTCCTAATGATAGTAAAAAATTTTAATGGTGACTCTAATTTGCTGAAAAATAATTCAGCATAGGCAGTTTATACATTTTAACTTAGGAATCTCTGCTCCAGGGAAAGTCAGAAATCACTTTTTCAAAGAGGAAATCCTTCCCTCCAGAGGCAATGATTACAAACACATTAAGTATCTTTGTCTTTGGTTATATCCATATGTTTTTCTAATCACCACATTTCATATCAGAAATGATTTTCCATTGATTAAATTAGTGGCTAGCTTATTAACATGGCACCTGTTAGAAATTGGTGATAACTGATGAAACTAAAAGCTTTCAACTTATATGAATTGGCTAAAATAATATAAAGACACTCTCAACCCTTGAATAAATTGGACATAAAATCCAGCAAAGTTTGTAGCTTCTACTCTTAAGGATGGTGCCACAGATGGTCTGTAAGCTATCCTGTGTCCTGCCTTTGGGTTAAAAGGATTCAGATTGCATAATACTGATGATAGAGTAACTAGGTCGTGCTTCTGGGATGTTGTCCAATGTTGAGTCAATATTTCTTGTAAAGGGAGGGGGGCACAGCGCCTAAAATGATGGAAAGCTAGGACTTCATCGAGTTTACAGAATAGGCTGTATGAACCATTTTTGCCTCTTTGCTAATAAGTGTTTCTATTATGAGGGAGCTTGTTCTGAGACGGGTTTCATAATAATCTGGTTACAACGTTGAAGGGAAGTAGCTAATCCTTATTCATATAAGATATTTTGTTGACTATTATTTATTAAAAGCAATCAATAAAAACATCCCTGAGTTTTGCATGCTCACAATCATCCCCAGAAGAAGTAAATATTAATTAGTGGTGTCTCCATTTTTGCTATTTAACATTAGCAGAGCCCATCTACTAGAGCGATCTTTAAAAAAATACATTACTCTTGTATAATTTATATTGACTAAACTTTCATAACTTCATCTTCATCTCAAAACTTGAGCTTCCATGAAAAAAAAAAATCAAAGTAAATCAGCAAGTTATATCAGATAATAGCATCATTTTAGATGATGGGGTTATATTTTTTATTTGTATTATGTAAACCAAATTTATTTTCTGAAACATCATTTTATGTACCAGAAGCCATTGATTTAAGGTTTTAATAAATGTTATACAAATAACAACTGAAGAAAGCTTGTAGATGATAATTAAAAATGACAAATCCTTAGATAGCTGTAGAAAATGTTAAGAAACAACGTTCTCCACTAAATTTAAAAAGAAACACAAGTGAAACTTTATGCCTCTTGATTATTAACTCTCTATTTCCCACTTCCCTCAGCCCTGGTAACCACCATTTCAGCGTATGATTTTATGAATTTGACTGTTTTCGAAAGTCATGTAAGTGGAATCATGTAGTTCTCGTCTTTCTGCATCTGTCTTATTTAGCACTTATAGTCAACAATAATATATTGCACGCTTAAATTTTGTTGCAAGGATTTAAAAAATCAAGAGACAAAACCTAACTATTTTGTTCAAAACTATCCCCTAATTAGATCAAGGATCAATTGAGTTACTATCTGAATAAGTTAATGTTTCCCTAAAGAACCTAAGCACCTATTTTGTGAAGGCCATCTACTGTGTTGCATGCTGGGAATTCACTAATGAAAAGGACTGGGTTCTGCCCTTAAAGAATTCCAATCCAGCCAGACACCAATAAATAACTATTAATCATTATATAGTGTAATCAAAGCTATATTGGAGACAGTACTTTTTAGAAAAACTTTCCAGTATTAGTTTGGTATTTGTTAACTGAGAAGCTGTGGGTAAAGCATTTAACTGCACTGAGACTCAGTTTCCTCATTTTTAAAAGTGAGCTAATAATACCTATCTCACAGAGTATTCATGGTGTCATGAGGATTAAATACACAAACATTTAAGTGCTTATTTGAATGCCTGGTATACAACAGACAACTCTTAAGCACTATTTATGCATTAATTCACTGGACTGAGCAATTGTCTTTGATACCTCCATAAAACATACAGACAGATGTTCTTGAATGCTCCTGGCTACAATTCTACTCCCTACTATACCCTTGAACGTCCGTCCATCTCCATCAACTGAGTTATTTGCTTATCAAAGAAGCAGTTATGCTTTATCTCAAGTTTGTTGTGCCATTTTTACTTGTTTTAATTGTAGAATTTAATTCAATGTGAACCAAACAAAAAAAAATTTTTTTTAATTTTTTTTTTTCAACGTTTATTTATTTTTGGGACAGAGAGAGACAGAGCATGAACGGGGGAGGGGCAGAGAGAGAGGGAGACACAGAATCAGAAACAGGCTCCAGGCTCTGAGCCATCAACCCAGAGCCTGATGCGGGGCTCGAACTCACGGACCGCGAGATCGTGACCTGGCTGAAGTCGGACGCTTAACCAACTGCGCCACCCAAGCACCCCAAAAAATTTAAGTGTTGAAACAAGTTTTTGTCTATAAGACCTACGTCGAATTTTTTGGCTAACACTTGATAAAAGTGAGCTACTACAAGGCACTCGTATGTGGAAATGCACTTTAAAAATTCAGAAAAATCATATTCTAGAAATATTTTTTACACAAAGTGCTTCCCACTTCATTATTAATAATAAAAATACCCTACAACTAAAATGTCTGGATGATGCATATAACTCTGTAACTTCCATTTGTAAAATCAAACTGAAAAAAAAAATGAAAAGAAAGAGAAACAGTCTTGGCACCACATCAAAAAAGTAAATGGAAGTATATTAAAGTTAAAATGAAGCATTATAAATTAAAATATATTGATATTTAAGCAAAATAAGCATTTAAAAGTATACTTTATTTATTTATTTATTTATTTATTTATTTATTTATTTATTTATGTAGTAACTGTTGTTATTTCCTCTGTATTGGACTTATTGATTAACTGACCAGTCACCCATTTCTGGCTGCTTCAGAAAAGAGTGTTTCTAGTGTAATCGAAAAATTACTGGTGGATATGAGTTCAAGGTAAAGGTTAGGGAAATGTTATTCTTGAAGAGTGTCACAAATATAAGCATTGCAGGTGTTTGCATTATGAGCATTAATTTAAAAACACAGCTATCAATAGCATAGCCAAAATATTAACTGAATGTTTAAGCAAAAAAAAAAAATGGCTTTCTCCCCTAAGAATTATTTTATTAGGATTTTTTTTGTAAAATGTTAGGATTATTTGTGTTTGTTAATTCTAGTTAGAGTTCTTTTGTAAATAAATATAATTTAGATAATATTTTCCTGTAGCATTTTGCAGGGTTGTGATAAGATACATTTTTAACGTGTGATAAGATACATTTTCCTACGATCAAATGAATATGTGGAAATCACTGCTTTCCAGCTACTAAATGAAGAGTGACCCTTTTAAATTTTATTTCCACACAAGTCAAAAAAATGAATCATATTATATACACCTAAACCCAGGGGAGACATGAGTCTCATAGAATGTGGCTAAATTCTTTAATAATGCATGGTCACTTTGCTTCATAGACTAATGTGTCAATGAATTGATCTCACTTGGCAGAAATGTTACCTAAGATTTTTTTCATATTTTTCTTCAAATTTTGAGGAACAAAAATGTATCAGAGTGCACATTTACTAGCAGATGCTGCATAAATCCTTATTCATAAATATTTAGATCTTGAATTGACGAGAAAAATGTAAGATTACAGTGTATGTCACAGTCTTTCCACCTAAGTATATAACTGTATTCTTGAAATATTCCTAGTGCAGAGGTAATGTCTTTAAAAGTATTATATTACAGCAATGCAGTTCCCCAAGGAGGAGTGTTTATAAATATATGAATCCAGGTGATGCATTTTGCTGGTATTATTTTCTTGCCTTCTTCCTGGATTTGCCTTCATGACTTACAAAATATTTTACAACAAAATGAACCAACAGGAATTGCCATATTGAAGTAGATATAGGATCTAGTTATTCTGGCAACTATTATATGAATGTGTCTTTTATTCTTAAAACTAAAGTTATGCATACTTGCAGCAACATTATTTTAAATGATTAGCCTCTCCCAAATAATCTAAAAGTAAACCAATCTGTTTAGAATTCTTCAGATTATGGTCACCTATAAAACATTTTTATTGATAATTTTTCTTAATTTTTTAAAAATTTTAATTCCAGTATAGTTGACATAGTGTTCTATTACTTTCAGGTGTGCATTATAGTAATTCAAGAATTCTATATATTATTTAGTGCTTATCAAGGTAAGTGTACTCTTCATCCCCTGGAAAAATTTTACATCCTAAGTTAAACATCTACTTGTCAGCTTGATCATGTCTCTGTCTTTCTAACATTAGAAGTATGTATAAAAATCATTTTTATCATTGTCACTTCAGAGTAACTGTGATCAATTTAGATGAATAAAATCATCTACAATTCTAAAAAACGTTGTAAGCAATTTGAAAATCTTCGGTCCTTGTGTTTTCTTTTAACCTTTAAACTGGATGATATTTTTGTCCTTCATTTTGTTTCTTTTACCCAAGGTTTCAGTGGTTCTAATTTTTTAAACACTTTGCTCTGAAATAATGGTAGGCCAGGTCCTCATCATTCTGTAGAACTACATATTTCTGTCTTCGTACCTGCTGATGCATGATCAAGTGGTGGAATAATGAAATGCTTTCAAGTTGTTGGAATTGACAAAATGGACAAGCAACTAATTGGTGGGTGTCAGAAGCTGGTACTTATCTTTTTGATTCTTTTGCAGATGACCGAACAGATCTAATCAAATTTCTTTTCCTTGAAATTTCAGTTTCTACAGCTTGATGAGGGCAGGGACTTCATCTGTTTTGTTCACAGCTATATACTCAGAGCTTAATGAGTGTCTAGCATATAGTAGGCACTCAATATATCCTATTAAAAGAACGAGTGAAATAAATTTTAGTAATTAGTTACTTCAATCAGTGAATCAATGAATTAATGCTTGCATTTTGTACTAGATTTCAAAGCCATCTTAAAAGTGTTTATATGTCATAATAGATTCAAGGGATTCGGAGTTAGAAAGAGCAGGCTATGTGATCTCATGTAAGTTATTCAGTCTCTCTGAGTCTATTTTTCTTCTCATTTTAAAAGGAAAATAATAATGTGAAGATTAAATAGGATAGTATATATTCAGTGATTATGTCTGTCACAGTGTAATCACTCCATACATATTAGTTATTTTCTTTATTTTGGGGCAGGAATTTAACTTGTTGGGGAATTCACTCTCAGAACTAGTATTAAAACAGGGCATTTTAGAGAAACTTCACCTAATCATTAAAAACCACTATAAAGTAAAGGGCAAAGCCTTTGGTAAGGATTATGAAAGGGTTTGGAAATGGGAGAAAAGGAAAAATAGGAGCTAGTGGCCGTCTTTAGTTTTTAAAAAGTATCTAACACTACCTTGTCAAAGTTAGGCTTTCAAAATACCATACTAATCAGGTTTCAGAAATTAAAATAATTATCTGACATTAAAATCTCTGCTTTTAATCCTAATATTTACATTGTTTTTATCAAGAAAATACACTGATTTTACACAAACCAATGAAGATGATAACTTAGACAATTATCATAAACAGCAAAAATAAATGGTCTTATTTTGCCTTAAAATAACACAGTGTATAATTGGTGAAATGCTAGCATTAGAAGGGGTTGAATTATTCAGTGCCGTCCAATAGAGTTTTGTATAATGATGGAAATGATGGATATCTGAGCTGTTCAAGATCGTAGCCACAAGTCACATGAGGCTATTGAGTACTGGAAATGTAGCTAATACTAATGACAAACTGATTTTTATATTATATTTAATTTTAATGAAGTAAAATGTAAATACCCATATGTAATTGATGGCTACCATATTGGACAGCGTAGATCTAGATACATGTCACAATATTCACTTCCCTTTTTTGGCAAAAATATAAACATGGGATCATGTTTTGTCAGTTACAGAGCTTGCATATTTAGAAGCCAGCAAACCTAAAATACAATGCATTATGCATATTTTTCTATATAGTCCAATACCATTTTATTCATTAGGCCCTTTTGTTCAATTAAATATAAGTTGTTAATTGAGCAAATAATTGTGCACTGGTATAAAATTGTATCGAATTTGGTATTTAGTGTTAATTTCTGTGAAGATAAAAATAGTGAGAAAAGTCTTATTCAGAAGGGAGGATTTTTTTTTCCAAAGGTAAAACACTTCTCCCTTAATTTTCCTCTCTCTGTCTCTCTTCTCTTCTATTATTCCTCCTACTCTGAGGAAATAGAACATTTGTTTTTTCAGGTACACAATCACAAACTAAATTTATGGTGTAGATAATTATTCATTTGTTTTTGGTGAATGACACTGTGATTTAATTCATTACTGTGTTGTCTTTATTATTTAATTTACGAAAGGTAAACACAAGAGAACACACTATTGTTTTCATATGTTCTTTTTTTAATCTCATTTCTCTATCTTCATTTTTACTTTAAGATTTTATCATTCATAGCATAAAATTATCTTTTTAAGGGAGTGTATTACAAAGTATATTTATTTCTAGAATGTCCAGAGATTTGAAATAAGGTCAAACTACTATCTGAATTTATGAGTCCAGAATATAAAAGGATAAGAATGTTTCCCTTTATATTGGACACAAATATCCTATATTCCTAATTCTTTTACCTCTATTCAAAAGCATTTCTGCAGTTCTTGAGGAGAAATAACAAATAGGCTTCAAACTGGCTTCAGGCTAATCAGAGCAGTTGACAATGACCACTCAGAATGCTTTATCAATCCTGAAACTTCAGCTTCTTTCTCAGAGTTTCATGGAGATGCATGTGCCAAGTCTGTGCCATTTTCCTGAAGGAAAGCAATTCTCAATGCAAATTAGAACAATGTGGGAGATGTTTAACATTGCCCAGGCTCTACTCCAAACCAATCCAGTCAGATTCTCTAGGGGTAGGGCCCAGGCATCAGTATGTTTTAAACTTCCTCAAATGATGTTAATGGACAGCTATGTTTGAGCACCTTGCTTCCAATATGAGCTGATATACTAACCCATCTGCCACCCAGTAAATCTTATTTTCATTCTATCTTCAAGTCAAATATGTATGAAATATTAAAGTGGCTCTAACAGAACCATTTGGATTTGCAGGTTCTGACCAATTCCAGGTTACTTAAATCTTACTTAGGATGATTATCATGCTGTTCAGTTGTGATTTGTCCATCTTTTTCTATCTACATATCACTTATGGTACTAAAATGAAGGTGATCATGAGGGTTGGGGGTATTCAAAAGGTTATGGTAGCTACCTTGAATACCTGAGAACCTTGACATCATTATTGCATCCAGTCAACTGAGAAAGAAAGAGTTTGTAAAAATTGTAAGATAGCTACAATAATTATGCAATTCTAAATTCTTTTAGAAAGAAAAGTTTGAATATTTCTCTCCATGATCTAATTTTTTAATAACTGAATGCAATCCCAAAAGGTATATCAAAATTTAACATTATGCCTGATCAACTGGGAAATAATACTGGTCTTTGAAATTAATTCTCCTAAAATAAAAATTATGCCTTTATCCAGGTATTACCTGAAATCACACAACCCTTTCTTCTCCCTGCCTCTACTTCCTTCACAGAAGTATCATTATCCTAAGTTTAGTGTTTATAATAATGTTTTTCATTTTCTTATTCTCATATTTATATATCCCTTAACAAAATAGAACACTATTTTGTATGTTTTATGTTGTAATTCCCAAATGTGATAATTATCTCCAGAAAGTTCTCATTTTTATTTCTTTATGCATTTTATACATACTTATTTTATCACCTTTATCTGCTAATATTAATATCACAATTTCCTGATCATCAAAATCTATCCTTTTCTTCCCTCCTCACTTTTGCTTATGATACCTTTTTTCCTTTTCTGCTATGTAATCTTTAATTCTGAGCTTCATTTCAGGGAATCTTTATATGACGACAGACTATGGATCCTTTTTGAGATTACCTTCTTCCAGAAAGGCAATGTGTTTACCTTTGTGACTACCAACTCAGCAATGCCTTCCAGTTAATTCTGTGGCATGGAGTGTTATGGACTATGAGGGTACCAAAAATAGGACCTCGTATCCTAAGTGAGGGCAGGAATGAAGTTGTGAAATCTTGGTGCAACCTTTTAATTTTTTTCCCCAGATCCCAAGCCTAGATATATCATTTTACTTGTCATTTGGCCTTCAATAGGAGGTTGGTTTTTATTTAATTCATGTTTTCACCGAAGGTGTAGATCTTGGCTTGTTCTAGGGTCTTTTTTGTTCCACCTTTTCCTGTTCCTTTTCCATTCATTGCTAGGAGGCAAGGACTTATCTCCTTCTCTTCCTATGTCGGTGCAGGTACAAGTGTCTTGAATACTGAGAAAGGCAAACAATCCCCCAAATAGTATAGCTTCCTCTTCATTTTTGCCTGGTTCCTAGGGATTTCCCTTAGTTTCCTGAGAGCTCAGCTATGGAATTAAATACCTGTTGGCCATATTTAGCCAGTATATCTAGATGATTTCTAACAGGCAGTTGTTTATAGGAGTGGCTGCCTTATCACTGAAAACAGATGTGTCCTATATTACTGAAAGTCTTGATAATGAATTTTTTGGTAATGAAGTGTATCATCCACCTTTTACTTCATCTGTTCATTCACTTGACAAATATTAATTGAATATCTCCTCTGTGTCTTTCACTGTTCTGTACCCTGGGGATAAAGTGATCATCAAAAACTATTTCTACTGTCAAGGAGCTTACATTTTAGTGGGAGAAACAAACAACAAATTAAATGTGGTGTGTGTGTCTGTGTAGTTGTGTGTATGTGTGGTTCACAAATATGTGTTACACACTGTATACATACATACATGAGAACATATCATATTCTTTTTTACTAAATATAATTTGTTGTCAAATTGGTTTCCATACAACACCCAGTGCTTATCCCAACAGGTGCCCTCCTCAATGCCCATCACCCGCTTTCTCCTCTCCCCCACCCCCCATCAACCCTCACTTTGTTCTCAATATTTAAAAGTCTCTTATGGTTTGCCTCCCTCCCTCTCTGTAACTTTTTTACTCCCCCAGGGACTTCTGTTAAGTTTCTTAAGATCCACATATGAGTGAAAACAGAGAACATACCATATTCTTAAGTGGTTCCCCCAAAAATAGAATGTTGGGTCAGCATGAGTGATGGGTGATATTTTAGATCTAATGGCCAGCGAAGGCTTCTCAGGGGAGGAGACATTGATTCAGTAGAAAAGCAGTGAAGAAGTTAAGTAGATGGACAGGGGTTGTATGAACAGTCTGGGCAGAGACAACATTAAGTGCAAAGACCTAAGAATGAGAGTGGAGATGTTTCTATGGACTTAAATAAAAGCTCACAAGAATATAACCCTTTTAAGGAAAGTAGAATTTTTGGAACATTAAATCAGTCACTTGGTCATTGAGGGGCTAGACATTTCCTGATAATTTCATTTACAGTCTAATCAACCATCCAGCCAAATAAAAAAACTATTGAGTGCTTCATATGTTAGGTGTTTCATGAGAAACAAAAGCTAAACACCAGTAACAGGGAAGGCCGGGGATAACCTTATGGCAAGTAATGTAATCATAAGAAATATTTTAATTATTGCCATCCTGTTGCTTCCAAAAGAATAACATAGGAATCATGTTTTACTTTTTTCAATTTATTAATCATGTATAGCTTTAAAATTGTAACTATACCAAATGTCTATGTAAGCACTAATATTAGATGTATTTTTATAAAACTGCTGGAGGGGTGCCTGGGTGACTCAGTTGGTTGAGCAACTCTTAATTTTGGCTCAGGTCGTGATCTCATAATTCATGGGATCCAGCCCACATCAGGCTCTGCACTGACAGCACAGAACCTGCGTAGAATTCTCTCTCTCCCTCTCCCTCTGCCCCTCCCCTGTGTTCATGCTCTCTGTCTCTCAAAATAAATAAATAAACAAAAAAAAATAACTGCTGGAATTTACCAAAAGTTACTTGGATTCTTTTATGTTTCTCTTGGTATTTGGTCTCTCTAGCTAGAATCAGCATAAGCAAAATTGTTTTCTTAAAGGAAAGGAGAATACAAAAATAAGAATAACTTTTTTAAAAAAAATAAGCAACAAATTTTAAAATACCTCTAAAATAATTTTATGGAAAAAAAGGAAAGTACAATTTCCTACAAAATTCATGATGAGAGTTGGGGGCCCAATTGTTAATAATGTCAAGAACACTTGCCTTGGGGTGCCTGAATGGCTCACTTGGTGGAGCATCTGACTCTTGATCTCCACTCCTGTCGTGATCTTAAGGTTCAAAGGACTGAGCCCTCTGTAGGGCTCTGCACTGACAGCACTGAACCTGCTTGGGATTCTCTTTCTCCTTCTCCCTCTGCCCATCTCCTGCCCTAAACAAACAAACAAATAAACAAACAAACAAAAAAACCACTTTTCTTAACAAGACTCTGGATACTTAGAGCCCTTTATTCTACTAAGTAATACAAGTATCTCCCACTTAACATTAGTAATACATTCCTGAAATGAGAAGTTCTAAGTGGTAATGCTAACTAGGAGCTGATTTCCCATTGTTTAAAATGGGAAATATATTTCTCATCACCCTAAAACCTAAACCAATTTATTAAAGAATAAGAGAATCACAGTAAAAGCATCTACATATAAAAAAACAACCATATTGGGGCGCCTGGGTGGCGCAGTCGGTTAAGTGTCCGACTTCAGCCAGGTCACGATCTCGCGGTCTGTGAGTTCGAGCCCCGCGTCAGGCTCTGGGCTGATGGCTCGGAGCCTGGAGCCTGTTTCTGTTTCTGTGTCTCCCTCTCTCTCTGCTCCACGCCCGTTCATGCTATGTCTCTCTCTGTCCCAAAAATAAATAAACGTTGAAAAAAATTTTTTAATTTAAAAAAAAAACAACCATATTAAAAGGTAAAATGGCTAAGACATCATTTTCTGATTAAAAAAAAAAGAAATAACTTGACACTTAATAATGCTGTGATGCTTTTCTTACCACCTATAACACCCAACTTGTAGGTTACCTTTATGGAAGCTAGATGTTCTTTTCAAAATGACTAAGTGAATCGAATGGTGTACCAGTTATATTTGGAAAATATTTCAAAACTTACCTTACATATCTTCTTGTTAAAACATTTAAACATTATAATGAGTCTGACAGAAATAAACATAAATTATACCATATGAAAATTGGTTGGAATAAATTGTGAGAAACACACATTGTATGAAGTTCATACATTGGAAACCAAGAGGCATTCTATGAGGAAAACATTAGCCAGAGAGTTATGCTATAGAGTGTGTATATCCTGTGTTTATTTTAACTTCTAAAAACCTTAAACATATTTTCCTTATTCATGTAAGGAAACTGAAGTAAAAGAGGATTAAAACATTAATGATTATAAGAGTCCATATACACACAAATACACATGTATACACATAAATCTATAATGGTAAAAGTTTATATAATCTTCTTATACAAATGGTATAAATTATTACATGATCAAGTAAATATTTACTGAATTTTATAAAAATTGGATTCCTTGAATATTAAAAATCAATGATCATAAAATATGCTAATGTAATAATATTTTTCTAGAGGCCAGCATTCAATAGGGGGGTCTCATTATTTTGAAATTAATTTATAAAGTTTATAGTCTGCTGTTTTTGAAATAATATTTCAATAACCCAGATTTTCATATTTTCAAATGTGAAACAACTTATTTATGCATTTTCAAATGATAGCTTGGGGGCACCTGAGTGGCTTAGTAAGTTGAGCATCTGACCTTTGATCTCAGCTCAGGTCATGATAATGGCTGGTGAGATGGAGACCCACATCGGGCTCTGCACTGACTGCACAAAGCCTGCTTGGGATTCTCTCTCTCCCTCTGTCTCTGCCCCTCCCCCTGCTCTCTCTCTCTTTCTCTCTCTCTCTCTGTCAAAATAAATAAATAAACTTAAATAAAATGATAACTTGGAAATAATCTGAATTCTTTTATAAATAGTAAAAACATGATTTCATTAAGATTGTCAAAATAGAGGTGAAGAGATTAAGTTTACTTTTACAGATACTGTGCCAAGTTGTTTACATACATTATATTATTTAATTCTTATAACAACCTGGTGAAGTAAATATTATTACAAATATTACAGAAAATAACAAAGAAAAATAAAAAGAAAATAAAACAATTAAGTTTCAAGTCAAGATGGAGGGGAAAAAAGGACCAGATTTACCTTTCTGCTGTAAACAACTAAAAGCGTGGAAAAAATATAAAACATTTGTTTTCAGATGTTGGACAACACCAAGCACAGGAAAATGATCTGTGAAAGAGGGGAAAGAAATGAAGTGAGTTTTATGATCGTCCAGAATAATACCTGGAGAGAGTTTTCAGACTGGAGCATAGAGTAGTGAAAGCCAAGGTGAGTGCAGCAGTGTCCCTGAATTGAAGAGATGAACTTGGGAATTTGGGAAGATCAAAGTATCTAGAGTTCACAGGGAAGAGTAAAGGAGAAAGAGAGTTGCAGAGAGAGACAGAGCTGAAATCTGCAGAAGTCCCCTCTCTCTGAGTCTTCATCTGAGTATTTATCAGAACAGTCATGTGAGGAAGCTACCTGAAGCCAAGGAAAGAATATCCTGAAAGAAACAGGCATAAATATCTCCAGGGCTCAAATGGAGCAGGAATTATTGGTGGCCTCACCAACCTAAGTAGAAAACAATAATGTGTAAAGAATCAGGTGCATTGTGCAGAAGGGTATTGGCTCACTTTAGAAGCAAGTACTGAAATATCAACCTTGAATGGTATAACCAGTAAAAATATATTTCAATAATAAAAGTGAAATATTTATTCAAATATTTACAAAAAGTGAAGTAATTCGTCACCAGCAGATACTCAATTTTAAAAGAAGTCCTTCAGGTAGAGTGAAGTAAACCACATAGATATTTCCATCTATATGAAGGAATGAAACACCAGAAATGAGGAATAGGTGAATAAATACAAAATGATTTTCTCATATGTTCTCAATTACATTAGAAGATAATTGAAGGTTTAAATAAAAATAGTAACTGTTTTGTGATATTTATAACAGATGTAAAAATAAACTGTATGACAACAATACACAAAGAACAGAAGGGAACTAAATTGTACTATTTTAAGGTTCTACTATAAGTGAAGATATAATATTACTTGAGAGTAGACTGTTAGAAGTTATCTATACTAGAAACAAAGGAATATTTGACCAAAGAAGGTATATGGTTTGCAAATAGGTACATGAGTAGATATCAACATCATTAATCATCAGGGAAATTTAAATTAAAACAACAGTGAAATACCATTATACACTTATTAAAATGGCTAAAATAAAACTAATAAACTGACAATATTAAATGCTGGCAAAGATGTGTAGCAACTAGAATTCTTATTCATTGTTGTGGGAATGCAAAATGGTACAGCCACCTTTGTTTTTTGTTTTTTTATATATATATGAAATTTATTGTCAAATTGGTTTCCATACAACACCCAGTGCTCATACCAAAAGGTGCCCTCCTCAATACCCATCAACCACCCTCTCCTCCCTCCCACCCCCCATCAAACCTCAGTTTGTTCTCAGTTTTTAACAGTCTCTTATGCTTTGGCTCTCTCCCACTCTAACCTCTTTTTTTTTATTTCCTTCCCCTCCCCCATGGGTTCCTGTTAAGTTTCTCAGGAGCCACATAAGAGTGAAACCATATGGTATCTATCTTTCTCTGTATGGCTTATTTCACTTAGCATCACACTCTCCAGTTCCATCCACGTTGCTACAAAAGGCCATATTTCATTTTTCTCATTGCCACGTAGTATTCCATTGTGTATATAAATCACAATTTCTTTATCCATTCATCAGTTGATGGACATGTAGGCTCTTTCCATAATTTGGCTATTGTTGAGAGTGCTGCTATGAACATTGGGGTACAAGTGCCCCTATGCATCAGTACTCCTGTGTCCCTTGGATAAATTCCTAGCAGTGCTATTGCTGGGTCATAGGGTAGGTCTATTTTTAATTTTCTGAGGAACCTCCACACTGCTTTCCAGAGCGGCTGCACCAATTTGCATTCCCACCAACAGTGCAAGAGGGTTCCTGTTTCTCCACATCCTCTCCAGCATCTATACTCTCCTGATTTGTTCATTTTGGCCACTCTGACTGGCGTGAGGTGACACCTGAGTGTGGTTTTGATTTGTATTTCCCTGATAAGGAGCGACGCTGAACATCTTTTCATGTGCCTGTTGGCCATCCAGATGTCTTCTTTAGAGAAGTGTCTATTCATGTTTTCTGCCCATTTCTTCACTGGGTTATTTGTTTTTCGGGTGTGGAGTTTGGTGAGCTCTTATAGATTTTGGATACTAGCCCTTTGTCCGATATGTCATTTGCAAATATCTTTTCCCATTCCGTTGGTTGCCTTTTAGTTTTGTTGGTTGTTTCCTTTGCTGTGCAGAAGCTTTTTATCTTCATAAGGTCCCAGTAATTCACTTTTGCTTTTAATTCCCTTGCCTTTGGGGATGTGTCGAGTAAGAGATTGCTACGGCTGAGGTCAGAGAGGTCTTTTCCTGCTTTCTCCTCTAAGGTTTTGATGGTTTCCTGTCTCACATTCAGGTCCTTTATCCATTTCGAGTTTATTTTTGTGAATGGTGTGAGAAAGTGGTCTAGTTTCAACCTTCTGCATGTTGCTGTCCAGTTGTCCCAGCACCATTTGTTAAAGAGACTGTCTTTTTTCCATTGGATGCTCTTTCCTGCTTTGTCAAAGATGAGTTGGCCATAGGTTTGTGGGTCTAGTTCTGGGGTTTCTATTCTATTCCATTGGTCTATGTGTCTGTTTTTGTGCCAATACCATGCTGTCTTGATGATGACAGCTTTGTAGTAGAGGCTAAAGTCTGGGATTGTGATGCCTCCTGCTTTGGTCTTCTTCAAAATTACTTTGGCTATTCGGGGCCTTTTGTGGTTCCATATGAATTTTAGGATTGCTTGTTCTAGTTTTGAGAAGAATGCTGGTGCAATTTTGATTGGGATTGCATTGAATGTGTAGATAGCTTTGGGTAGTATTGACATTTTGACAATATTTATTTTTCCAATCCATGAGCAGGGAATGTCTTTCCATTTCTTTAAATCTTCTTCAATTTCCTTCATAAGCTTTCTATAGTTTTCAGCATACAGATCCTTTACATCTTTGGTTAGATTTATTCCTAGGTATTTTATGCTTCTTGGTGCAATTGTGAATGGGATCAGTTTCTTTATTTGTCTTTCTGTTGCTTCATTGTTAGTGTATAAGAATGCAACTGATTTCTGTACATTGATTTTGTATCCTGCAACTTTGCTGAATTCCTGTATCAGTTCTAGCAGACTTTTGGTGGAGTCTATCAGATTTTCCATGTATAATATCATGTCATCTGCAAAAAGCGAAAGCTTGACTTCATCTTTGCCAATTTTGATGCCTTTGATTTCCTTTTGTTGTCTGATTGCTGATGCTAGAACTTCCAGCACTATGTTAAACAACAGCGGTGAGAGGGGACATCCCTGTCATGTTCTTGATCTCAGGGAAAAAGCTCTCAGTTTTTCCCCGTTGAGGATGATGTTAGCTGTGGGCTTTTCATAAATGGCTTTTATGATCTTTAAGTATGTTCCTTCTATCCCGACTTTCTCAAGGGTTTTTATTAAGAAAGGGTGCTGGATTTTGTCAAAGGCCTTTTCTGCATCGATTGACAGGATCATATGGTTCTGCTCTTTTTTTTTGTTAATGTGATGTGTCACGTTGATTGATTTGCGAATGTTGAACCAGCCCTGCATCCCAGGAATGAATCCCACTTGATCATGGTGAATAATTCTTTTTATATGCCGTTGAATTCGATTTGCTAGTATATTATCGAGAATTTTTGCATCCATATTCATCAGGGATATTGGCCTGTAGTTCTCTTTTTTTACTGGGTCTCTGTCTGGTTTAGGAATCAAAGTAATACTGGCTTCATAGAATGAGTCTGGAAGTTTTCCTTCCCTTTCTATTTCTTGGAATAGCTTGAGAAGGATAGGTATTATCTCTGCTTTAAACGTCTGGTAGAACTCCCCTGGGAAGCCATCTGGTCCTGGACTCTTATTTGTTGGGAGATTTTTGATAACCGATTCAATTTCTTCGCTGGTTATGGGTCTGTTCAAGCTTTCTATTTCCTCCTGATTGAGTTTTGGAAGCGTGTGGGTGTTCAGGAATTCGTCCATTTCTTCCAGGTTGTCCAATTTGTTGGCATATAAGTTTTCATAGTATTCCCTGATAATTGTTTGTATCTCTGAGGGATTGGTTGTAATAATTCCATTTTCATTCATGATTTTATCTATTTGGGTCATCTCCCTTTTCTTTTTGAGAAGCCTGGCTAGAGGTTTGTCAATTTTGTTTATTTTTTCAAAAAACCAACTCTTGGTTTCGTTGATCTGCTCTACGGTTTTTTTAGATTCTATATTGTTTATTTCTGCTCTGATCTTTATTATTTCTCTTCTTCTGCTGGGTTTAGGCTGCCTTTGCTGTTCTGCTTCTAGTTCCTTTAGGTGTGCTGTTAGATTTTGTATTTGGGATTTTTCTTGTTTCTTGAGATAGGCCTGGATTGCAATGTATTTTCCTCTCAGGACTGCCTTCGCTGCGTCACAAAGCGTTTGGATTGTTGTATTTTTATTTTCATTTGTTTCCATATATTTTTTAATTTCTTCTCTAATTGCCTGGTTGACCCACTCATTCGTTAGTAGGGTGTTCTTTAACCTCCATGCTTTTGGAGGTTTTCCAGACTTTTTCCTATGGTTGATTTCAAGCTTCATAGCATTGTGGTCTGAAAGTATGCACGGTATAATTTCAATTCTTGTATACTTATGAAGGGCTGTTTTGTGACCCAGTATACGATCTATCTTGGAGAATGTTCCATGTGCACTCGAGAAGAAAGTATACTCTGTTGCTTTGAGATGCAGAGTTCTAAATATATCTGTCAAGTCCATCTGATCCAATGTCTCATTCAGGGCCCTTGTTTCTTTATTGACCGTGTCTAGATGATCTATCCATTTCTGTAAGTGGGGTGTTAAAGTCCCCTGCAATTACCACATTCTTATCAATAAGGTTGCTTATGTTTATGAGGAATTGTTTTATATATTTGGGGGCTCCGGTATTCGGCGCATAGACATTTATAATTGTTAGCTCTTCCTGATGGATAGAACCTGTAACTATTATATTATGTCCTTCTTCATCTCTTGTTACAGCCTTTAAGTTAAAGTCTAGTTTGTCTGATATAAGTATGGCTACTCCAGCTTCCTTTTGGCTTCCAGTAGCATGATAAATAGTTCTCCATCCCCTCACTCTCAATCTAAAGGTGTCCTCAGGTCTAAAATGAGTCTCTTGTAGACAGCAAATAGATGGGTCTTGTTTTTTTATCCATTCTGATACCCTATGTCTTTTGGTTGGCGCATTTAATCCATTTACATTCAGTGTTATTATAGAAAGATACGGGTTTAGAGTCATTGTGATGTCTGTATGTTTTATGCTTGTAGTGATGTCTCTGGGACTTTGTCTCACAGGGTCCCCCTTAGGATCTCTTGTAGGGCTGGTTTAGTGGTGACAAATTCCTTCAGTTTTTGTTTGTTTGGGAAGACCTTTATCTCTCCTTCTATTCTAAATGACAGACTTGCTGGATAAAGGATTCTCGGCTGCATATTTTTTCTGTGTAGCACCCTGAAAATCTCGTGCCAATTCTTTCTGGCCTGCCAAGTTTCAAAAGAGAGATAAGTCATGAGTCTTATAGGTCTCCCTTTATATGTGAGGGCACGTTTACCCCTTGCTGCTTTCAGAATTTTCTCTTTATCCTTGTATTTTGCCAGTTTCACTATGATGTGTCGTGCAGAAGATCGATTCAAGTTACGTCTGAAGGGAGTTCTCTGTGCCTCTTGGATTTCAATGCCTTTTTCCTTCCCCAGTTCAGGAAAGTTCTCAGCTATGATTTCTTCAAGTACCCCTTCAGCACCTTTCCCTCTCTCTTCCTCCTCTGGGATACCAATTATGCATATATTATTTCTTTTTAGTGTATCACTTAGTTCTCTAATTTTCCCCTCATACTCCTGGATTTTTGTATCTCTCTTTTTCTCAGCTTCCTCTTTTTCCATAACTTTATCTTCTAGTTCACCTATTCTCTCCTCTGCCTCTTCAAGCCGAGCTGTGGTGGTTTCCATTTTGTTATGCATTTCGTTTAAAGCGTTTTCCAGCTCCTCGTGACTGTTCCTTAGTCCCTTGATCTCTGTAGCAAGAGATTCTCTGCTGTCCTGTATACTGTTTTCAAGCCCAGCGATTAATTTTATGACTATTATTCTAAATTCACTTTCTGTTATATAATTTAAATCCTTTTTAATCAGCTCATTAGCTGTTGTTATTTCCTGGAGATTCTTCTGAGGGGAGTTCTTCCGCTTGGTCATTTTGGATAGTCCCTGGCGTGGTGAGGACCTGCAGGGCACTTCCCCTGTGCTGTGGTGTATAACTGGAGTTGGTGGGCGGGGCCGCAGTCAGACCTGATGTCTGCCCCCACCCCACCGCTGGGGCCACAGTCAGACTGGTGTGTGCCTTCTCTTCCCCTCTCCTAGGGGCGGGATTCACTGTGGGGTGGCGAGGCCTGTCTGGGCTACTTGCACACTGCCAGGCTTGTGATGCTGGGGATCTGGCATATTAGCTGGGGTGGGTAGGCAAGGTGCACAGGGGCAGGAGGGGCAGGCTTAGATCGCTTCTCCTTAGGTGATCCACTTCAGGAGGGGCCCTGTGGCAGCGGGAGGGAGTCAGATCCGCTGCCGGAGGTTTGGCTCCGCAGAAGCGCAGAGTTGGGTGTTTGCGCAGAGCGGAGCGAGCAAGTTCCCTGGCAGGGACCGGTTCTCTTTGGGATCTTGGCTGGGGGATGGGCGGGGGAGATGGCGCTGGCGAGCGCCTTTGTTCCCCACCAAACTGAGCTCTGTCGTCCAGGGGCTCAGCAGCTCTCCCTCCCTTTGTCCTCCAGCCTTCCAGCTTTCCGAGCAGAGCTGTTAACTTATGACCTCCCAGACGTTAAGTCGCGCTTGCTGTCGGAACACAGTCCGTCAGGCCCCTCCGCTTTTGCAAGCCAGACTCGGGCTCTGCTTGGTAGGCGAGCCGCCCCTCCGCCCTGGCTCCCTCCCGCCAGTCCGTGGAGCGTGCACCGCCTCGCCGCCCTTCCTACCCTCTTCCGTGGGCTTCTCGTCTGTGCTTGGCTCAGGCGACTCCATTCTGCTAATCCTCTGGCAGTTTTTTGGGTTATTTAGGCAGGTGTAGGTGGAATCTAAGTGATCAGCAGGACGTGCGGTGAGCCCAGCGTCCTTCTACGCCGCCATCTTCCCTCCTACCCAGTACAGCCACCTTTGAAAAGAGTTTGGCAGTTTCTCATAAAGTTGAATATACATTTATCATATGACCCACAAACTCCACTTTTAGATATTTGCCTAAGTGAAATGATTATATTTCTGAATGTGTACAGGAGCTTTATTTATCCTCCCCAAATTTGGAAATGATGAAAATGTCCTTAACCTGGTGAATGGATAAACATAATGTGGTGTATGCATACAATGGGATACTACTCAGCAGTACAAATTAATGAAATACTGACATTTGCAAGAAGGTGGATAAATGTCAAACGCATGTTGGGAAGTGAAAGGAGCCAGGCCACAAATTCTACACACACTATATTGATTCATTTATAAAACCTTCTGGAAAAGGTAAAACTATAGGGACAGAAGTTGATGAGGGATTGCCAATGGCCAGGAGCGTGGGAGGTGATGAATCCAGAAAAACAAAAAGAAAAAAAAGCCCAAGAATTCCTATCTCAAACCTAGGCATAAACCTATGCTTGCTCAATATATAAGCTCCTGTATTCTTAATCATAATCCTATGGTTATACATTCAAAGTTAATTAAAGAGAGGAAAGTATGAGAGCAATTATTTAGGTAACTCATATTCTAAAAATCTGCCTTTCTGCTATTACTTTTTTGGTTCTCCAAGTGTGTTACTCAGACCAGCAACATCAGCTGCACCTGGGAGCTTGTTAGAAATACAAATTCTCAGGCTCCCTTCCCAGACCTACTGAATCAGAAACTCTGGGGGTTGGAGTGGATCCAGTAACTTGTGTCTAAACAAGCCTTGCAGATGATTCTGACGTGCGCTAAAGTTTGAGAACTAGAGATATACATTAACTCATTAGCCCTCATTACGTCAAGCAATAAATGCAAATGAATTGGGTTACTTTCAGTTAATCTGCATAGGAACACTAATCACCTATAAAGTCCCTTATGAAATTCCAACTCTTTGTGAAATCTCCCATTCCTCCCTACCCCTACACAATACATTGTTTACACCTTTATCAAACACTCATTTCCTTTCACCTTGTGTTATATTTCATTGCTGACATGTCTACAACCTTCACTAGAGTGCCAGTTCCATGGGGCATGGATTCTCATTTTTCAAGATTTATAAAACTCATTGCCAGTATAATCAGAGTAAGGGCAAATTCAGTTGGTCATGAAGGTTAAAATAATTGGGAGGTGTCAGTTTCCAAGGTACATAAAGTTTCAGGCTCAGTTCAAGTAAATCATTTACATTTAGTAGTCATCCTATTTTCAGACTGATCAAAATAAGGGTGGAGGTGTGGCAGCCATGACCATTGTTTACAGATCTCTTACTGCAGGGAGTATAACTGATCAGTGGCCTAGCTGTTGAGTTCTGAATCCATCACTGTGCTTCCCACAGGTTGCTTCTAGCCAATGATGGCCTATAGCAGGGATACTAGGGATATTCCTGCAAGGTATGGGACATGTGTAATGAGCAACTTTGGCTCAAGGACTACCCATCGGCCTTGCTGAAAGTTTCTTTAAATTGAACTGCATCCAAGATTTTTCCTACTCAATCTTCCATCCTTCCATCTCTCCTCCAGAGGAGTTGAAATTGCATAGTGGTCTGATAGTTCTCCAAGCCTCTTTCTAATTTTTTTTTAACGTTTTTTATTTATTTTTGAGACAGGGAGAGACAGAGCATGAACAGGGGAAGGTCAGAGAGAGGGATACACAGAATCTGTAACAGGCTCCAGGCTCTGAGCTGTCAGCACAGAGCCCGACACGGGGCTCGAACCCACGGACCGAGAGATCAAGACCTGAGCCGAAGTCGGCCGCCTAACTGACTGAGCCACCCAGGTGCCCCTCCAAGCCTCTTTCAATTCCCTCCCCAAATAGATCTCTGCCCCAAAGAGATCATTTTCCCCAAATAGATCTCTGCCTTGTTTAATCTGTCTCAGTCTCTGTTTGTCTCAGGATATGAACGAACAATGCAGGGATCATGTCTAGTTTGAGTTCCATGAAGTTTTGCTTCCTATAAGCAATTGTTTTGGTTTTAATATATGGACATTGTTGCCTGGGTAAATGACCACTTCCCCTTTGCAGATTGGGTGCTAGAAAACTGAGAACAAAATTATTACTCTATTTGATGGAGCTAATCATCTTTTCTTTAAATTGTGAGTCTATTTTATTCACAGGTTTTTTTTTAATTTATTTTGAATTAAATTAGATAAATATTTGTAAACAACCTGAAATAATTTATAAAGAACCATGTAGAAATAATTCAAATAGTGATTGAATATTAAGGGGTGGTGTCAGGATCGCCGTGTTCAGCTAGTCTCATAGGCCATGTACTTTATGGGTTGTAACTGAATGCTCAGTGTGATTGGTGCTGTCTGAAGTTGTGAGTTGGTCCTGGGCGGCTTATGCCCAAAGATGGAAAGAACTTGCTAGTGGCAAACCCAGACAATGACATGGGGAAATCCAGTTAAGCAGACAATTTTACTGGGTACCAATATATAGCTGGATAATGATATTCTGATAAAATATTAAAAGTGGAGCCCCATTCCTCAAAGTTAAGCTAGAGTGCTCTTTAGACCTCTGGAATAGGGACCCCATAATGGAGAAAATTTAGAAACCCTGAATGCTAATAAGAACTCTTTAGGTCAAAATCAACAGATTTATTTGAAACAAACTGGCTTAAGCCAAAAGGTCAATCTAATAAGTCATGTAATCACACTGTTCAGAAGAAAACAGCTTTAGGTGAGGCTGTACATGTGTCTTATCAGGAAGGAAAATTTTTTTCCTCTACTCTGTTAGGTTCTGCACCTGGCGCCTTATTAATCAAACCAATAAAAGACTAATAGAAAAAAAGGTGCATAATTTTTATTAATATTTACATGCACAGGAGTTCATAGAAAAGAAGTAAAATGCAGAGAAGCAGACTTGGGGGCTTACATATCCTTTTAACAATGGAAAGATGGTTAGATTTCAAGGGAAAATGAATTATGAGGAAGTTACTAGGAAATATATGAGTGATATAATGGATGATAAAGACTATTCTAGTAAGGTCTGTTTATGCAAACTCATCTTAATGTCAACTCCAGTCTTTGATGATAAGAGTCCCTCTTCTCTCCCCAACCCTGGGGCTGTAGGAGGAAATGCCTTCATCCAAGGGAAATTCATGTCTTGCTTTTAGGGAGATAAAGGGAGGGTAGAGAACTCTTCCTGCATTTGTTGATTGTGAGTTCCCCTCAGCTCAAAATAATCTTTATGCCAAAGTGGCATATTTGGAGGCAAGATATTCTGATAGCCTTCAGTTTCAAACAATATGAATGGGACCTTGCAGAATGTACATTTGCCATTCATCATTTTTGGCTCCTCAGAAAATGAAGAGCCTTTCTAATTTTGGGGAACCCTACTTTGCTTTTCAGGAGGTGATAGAGCATCTCTCAATAACAGAGGCTTAGAGGCAAAATCTACTGTCTTCCCACCTCCTAGTGGCCAGAGGACAGGAATCAACACTCAGATTCTGTCATCCAGGATTATGTATCTTGAGCTAGTGACCTGAAGTGAAAAAGTTTCATTATTTATTTGTCTACATCTAGCTAGGGTGGCTGTGCATTGTGAAGGAGATGGTAAACAGTATCATCGGATACATTTGAAGATCAGATTTTTTTTTTCTGCAGTATTCCTCAACTCTTTCCTTCCTATTCTTACTCCTTCTTATTTCCTGAGCATGGTTCTCCAGTTCTCCCTTTAATTCTTTGAAGTATTAATATTCTTCCAATTATTTTCTCCTCTATTTAATTTCATAGAAGTGATTTTAGGCATATGCGGCCCACCTGATCTAGCTGGTATCTCTGCACCTATTTGTCAGTTCCTTTTCTTTAATCTGAGGACCAGAATAGCTGCCAGCACCTCTTGGTGCTACATGCTTCCTCATTCAGGTTCAGCAGGAGAATGTGTCTGATTTTCCAAGGAGTTACATTAATGAATGAATAAACATGCCATGCCACTTTTCTTTTTTTATATCTTTGGATCATTTTGAGATAATTTACTAGTAGCTAAATGTTAGTAATTAAGTTGCAATAGTAGTGGCTTTTTGGTTATAATAAAATGGGGTTAATAATAAATTATCTTTATAAAATAAAATCTTTAAGGGTCAAAGGAACATATTTTCTTAACATGGAGAATGGACCATGAACACAGATGAGGTGTAAGGCCCCAGCTGTCTAAATTAATTTATTTCAGGATTAGTGTTTTCATGCAACACAGTTCATTAGGAAAATAAAATATCTCAAACACCCCGTGTTTCCACTGACATTAATAGAAGTTGCTTGCATACATCAGGTGTTGACTATTATCCAGAAATATTAAGATAATACTTCAAAAAGTATCACTTTCAGTATGAAACATTGCTGATAGAAGGATTTTATTTTTCTAGTCTTAAATGTGAAAGTAGATTGGCCAGTTGAATGAATGAATGTGGAATTTCCAGGAAACAAGGTTTTTGTTACATTCTTGAGTTTCTCAATGCCAGTGAAAAAACTACTAGACTCTTCTGTGTCTCAGCTTCCTCATGTCCTACTAGCATCTATTTCATAGGGTTGGTTTACAAGAAAACATTATATTGAGTAGAGCGACTAGCACAGCTCTTGAAACTGATGAAAGATGACTATCAACACAGCTCCTTAAGCATGATACTTTCAGGTTATCATGAATTCCTTGGGCATGTACTAGGAGCCAATCATTAGATATGTTGATTGTTTCATTAAAAAGATAATTCAGTTTATGTATTCAGTCATTGTAAAAAACATTTACTGTGCTCTTTTGAATATTCAGCACTGTTGTAGATCCAGCTGATGACTGAGTGAAAGTATCTGATCTCAGTGAGTTCATGGTTTGGTCAAGAGGCAAAAATAATTAAAAATCTGTGTTGATGAGGGCATCTGTTGGGATGAGCACTGGGTGTTGTATGGAAACCAATTTGACAATAAATTTCATATATTAAAAAAAATAAGTAAATAAAACACTTATGACTATTTTAAAGAAATCTTTGTTAAAAATCTAAAAAACAAAAACAAAAACACACCCCAAAACCTGAACTCACAGATAGAACAGGTTGGAGTTGCCAGAGGCAGAGCGTAGGAGGTGGGCAAAATGAGTGAGGGTGATGAAAAGGTACAGACTTCCAATTATAAAATAAATAAGCCCCAGGGATGTAATGTGGTGACTGTAATTAATAATACTATATTGTATATTTGAAACTTGCTAAGAGAGTAGACCTTAAAACTCATCACAAGAAAAAGATTGATTTGTAATTGTGTGTGGTGATGGATGTTAACTAGACGTACTGTGGTGATCCTTTCACAAATATATACATACATAATATCTATGTTGTACACTTAAAACTAATATGTTATATGGCAATTATATCTTAATAAATCAATGTTAAACAGCAATAAAAATTATGTACTAAACTCTCCTGAAGGGAACAATGCCAGCATGCCTACTATACTGCTAATAAAATCTGACATCTATGTACTACTTGTAATGAGACAGGTACTATTCTAAACTCTTTACATGTATTAATTTATTTAGTCCTTACAACCCTATGAAATAGATGCTATTATTTTGTTTACTTTACAGTTGAGGAAACTGAGGTGCAGAGAGGTTAAAAAAACTTTCCTTAGGTTATGCAACTAGTAAAGAGGCAAAATTAACCAATGCCAGCCATCTGATTTCAGAGTCTGAGCTCTTAACCATGAAGTTACAGTCCCACTCTGAAGCATCAGAGGGGCCTTTGTAGAGGAGCTAATGCATGAATTGAATCTGGAAGGATGTGCAGGAGTGAGCCAGGCAGATATGGGTGAAAGGCATTCCAGGGATAGGAAATAGCATATGTGTTGGTAGGTAGGACAGGTTATATTCATGCTAGTTACAAGTAATTTGCTGTCTGTAGCTGAAGTCAGTTAATGCAGAAACCATGAGGTGAGGAGACTAGAGAAGAAGAATATAGCTCTAGTCCAGGTAAGAGATATTGAGGGACGAGGCTGTGTTGGTGCTACCTGGAATGGAGCATCTGTTGTGTGCTACATTCTGTAGGGAATACAAAAATGAAGGTGACATAACCTTGTCCTCAAAAGGTTTATACTCATCTGAGAGTAGAGATGAGATATAGTAGATAGTAAATTTTGCTGGAAATAGCAGCTTTGACAAAGTTTGTGAAATAGCCTTTCCAACAAGAAGGAGAATTGACCTTCACAAGTAGAAGGAGAGAAAAACATGCTAATTTTAACATTGATAAGTATAGGATAATTTTAAGGATAAAACATGATTTCCATGACTACACAATCAGAAATAACCAGCTCTGAAGCAGTTGCCAGAAAAATATTCCAAGGCTTATTATGGGCTCAAAGTTAAATTTGTCAGTAATAGAATTCTTTTAAGAAAGGAGGGATGAAAATGGGATGTATACACTGAAGCAGAGTCTCTAAAAACAGCAAGTTTTTCTCCCAGAGCTGTCAGCAGTGGTCAAGTTTTATGAGAATACTAGATCTGCTTTGGCGTTTTGAAATCAATATCAGCAACTTAGGGTGCAGAATGTGATAATGGGTTTAGGAAATAGGCACGCCGAGCAAAGGTTAAAGGTGTTCTGACTGTGTATTCTGAGCGACATCGACCCATGCAAGTGTGCCAAGAGCAGTCTCACATCTAGAAAAGGAATAGTCTCTTTTTAAAAAGACACGGGCTAACATTTTAAAAGTTTCAACTAGTTTAACTGGAAATTGCTTTGAATACACATACTTCTTTTATGCTCTGAAATTTCCTGGAAAATTAAATATAACATGCATTTTAAGGAAGTGCTGTAAGTATTAAAATTAAAGATGTAAAGACTTGGGCATCAAGAAAATTAGAATTTTCTCTAATAACATTATCTCAGCCCAATTGAACACATCTAGGATTTTCTATCACTATTAAAGCACTCTAAAACAAATTAACATTTACTAAAGAAACTTTATGACCTTTCATTTAAGAAATTATGACACGACAATTTTCATGTTACATCGACAAATATATTTACTCACAAAAGTTTAATTCTTTAAAATCATTCCATATATATTAGTCATAGATACATACTGTGATCAATAAACATTTGCTAATATATTTAATATACTTTTATATTATTAGTTATTATTATATAACTAATATATATTAGTTATTAGTGAATAATATTCACTGGGGTTATTAGTGAACAAAACAGGCAACATTTGCTGCCTTCCTGGAGTTTATATTCTACTGGAGGAAAGTAAACAGTGAAAAATAAACTAGTAAATAAGTAAATGCTCTAGTATGTTAAGGCTGATGAGTAGAAAAAGGGAAACCAGGAAGAACAAGGTTAGGGAAATCAGGAGTTCTGGGAGGTACTGAGGACAGGGGACAGAATTAAATAGAGTAGTCAGAGGAAGAGGAAGAGGAAGGAGACAGTCATGGAGAATATAGACAGTATTTACGCTGAAGAATGTTGGAGGCAAAGGAAACAGCACATGCAAAGGCCCGAAGGCCAGAGGGTGCCTCATGTTTGTGAGTAACAACAAAGAATGTGGCTCCGCAGAGTGAACAGGGGGAGGAAAATGAAGGTAAGATCAGAGAAATGGCAAGCAGAGACCATGTAGGGCCTCAAAGTCCATTGCAAACTTTGACTTTAACTCTGATTAAAATAGAGTCGCTAGCAAAATGACACGATCTAACTCTTGGTTTTGTTGTTGATTCAATTTTATTTTATTTTAGAGAGAGAGAGAGCACGCTAGTGGAGGAGAAGGGCAGAGGGGGAGACAGGTTGAGAGAGAGAGAGAGAGAGAGAGAGAGAGAGAGAGAGAGATGGAGGGAGAGAGAGAATCTTAAGCAGGCTCCACACTCAGCGTGGAGCCCATCGCAGGGCTCGATCCCACAACCCTGAGATCATGACCTGAGCTGAAATCAAGAGTCAGATGCTCAACCAACTGAGCCACCCAGATGCCCCCTAACTTATGTTTTAAAATATCACACTAGCCACAGTGTTGAGAAGAGACTATAAGGAGGGAAGGATAGAAACAGAACACCAGTTCAGGGATAATTGCAATAATCCAGGCAAGAAATGATGATTCCAAAATGGCAGCAGTGGACATGGTGAGAAGTGGCTGAGCCTGAATGAATGAAAATGAATGGAATGAATGGAAAAAGCAACTTCTATATTTTAGTTTCATTTTGCTTTGAGTTTCCCACTATAGGTTTTAATGGAGTGTTCTGGATTCTTCGAAATGCTGTTAGAATAATAAGTGCCGCTTATTTAGTCCCCAGTTTTTATCATAGCTTCCTAGCAGACACTAAAGGAAATATAATAGCTAACAATTGCCCATCTTAGCCCTAGAGGTGTCTGCTCTATAATTCTAAGTAGAATTCTAAATAAAATAACTATCAATTTAGAGGTTCAAAAATATGTGGAAAATTTGGGTGTGAACTCACCAGGGATAATGTAGCTATTCTGATTGGTAGAAAAGAATCACCTTCTTACCTCATTGCTCCCAAACTGTCCTTCTTGAAGTTACTCATTGTGGAGGGAAAACATTTTTCTATCAAGTTTGAACAATGACATTTCTCTGTGCTGCCCCAAAATTTACTCATTTGTTCTTTGTGCTATTTAAATTTAAATGAAAAGTAATTAAATTTAAACCACCGTTGAAATTTAGGTCCTCAATCATGATAGCCACATTTCAAGTGCTTAATAGCCACACGTGGCCGGTGGCTACTGTGCTGGAACAGATACAGAATTACTCTGTAAACCATAAAGTTCTATTTGATAGCCCTGGCTAGGTACTTGTAAGGAAAATTATGTATAAAATGTATGCCAGATGTTTCTGATATCCCCCCTCTTTCTAGATTTTATCAGTATGGATAATAACGAAAAAAGGATAAGAAAACAAACTTTGTATCACTTATGTATCCTAATAAAATACCAGCCCCATATTTTTCCCATTTTTTTTTGCATTTGTCTTTCACAGCTTCTTTCTTTTTTTTATTTTTTTTTTTGTCTTGAATTTCTTGATACTATCTATTTTTTTCTACCACCTAGAATTAGAAATCAATTCTTTTGTTTCAAATGTGAATTCCCCCCTCTAATTATAAGCTGCTACTTTATATAACAAAAGAATTGATTTCTGAAAGCACTATTGAGACAGTAGCAAAACCAACAATTGGAATTATCATTCAAATCAATGTCCCTTGTGAACATTAACAGGCAATGCTAAGATATAGCCTTATTTTTAGACTCTTCTCATTCGTCTACTTCATGCCTTTTAATCAATCCTGTGTGATAGTAGGCATCTTTCTTTGCTTGTTACATTTCAACTTGCTTTATCATTCCTTTTTGTGCAGTGCTATTTAGATTTCTTACTAACTGAAACAGCAAGTGTGGATGTATTCAAGTAACAAGATGATTTATTTTCTTGGGAAACAGAATAAATATTGCATATTAAATTAATTATTCTAACACAAGCCTGTTTGGCTACTTTAGGTAATTTCTATTCACAATCTCCTCTTGGGGCTTGGTTAATTTGAGGTAAGCTAGAAAGCTAACCTTGTGATGTGACAATTTACCTCCTTATTCAGACCACCTCTCCCATTTTGCTCTGCTCTCCTCTATATCACACATCACAACCAAAGACTTCTGCAAACTACATTTTCCACATTCTTGCCAAATTGGTTCTTTTTAGTCTCCACCAATGGGAGGCAGTGGCTAGAGACTGCAGGTGAGAAGCCAAGTTTTGTCTTCCTGTCTCTCTTTGCTTCTGGATGTATCTTTTTTTTAAGTTTATTTATTTATTTTGAGAGAGCCAGAGACAGAGACAGAAAGGGAGATAGAGAATCCCAAGCAGGCTGTGTGCTGTCAGTGCAGAGCCCGACACAGGGCTCATTCCCACAACCCTGAGATCATGACCTGAGCAGAAACCAAGAGTCGGACATTCAACTGACTGAGTCACCCAGGTGCCCCTGCTTCTGGAGGTATCTTTATCAGTGTCTATAACAACTCTGTGGTTGCAGCTCCTTCAAGGCCACACTTTCCTCTGCAGTCCCAGCTCCCACTTTGCACCTCATTCTATGACTCCAGCTCTGCTGGGTGAGCATTCTTCCAGGTTGCCAGATTCCGCTTAGTAGCCAGCTGTGCAGCTCTTCAGACAGCCCCTTCCCCAGCTTCTGTCAAAGGAAGTCAGATCCTGGGCTCTGGTAACCTCAGCTCCTTCTATTGTCCCTCTAGCCCTAGTAATTGTAGCAGCTTCTTGTATCTGATAACCTCTGAGCTATCTCCCCTTTCCCCTTTGTTTTGTCAGCTCTTCTAACAACCTGAGGCTAGCTTCCCATATAAAACTACATTTTTGCACTAAATGACAGGACTTCTGTTTTCCTAATTGTACTGTGACTGATAAACCCTGATAACACGGTATCTAAAAGTGGCAGGTAGATGCAAAAACAAATGGTCTTAGGGTTAAAAGAACTGTTTACAATCTGAACTTTCCAATTCCTTAGTGTACAAGAAGAAACTTGTACTTTGAGTTTCAATATCTTCAACTGTAAAGTTTAGAAAATAATTCTAATTCCACTGGTTGATTATAAATATTGAATGAGATAACTTAAGTGGATGCACATAGAAAACAGTTAGCAGAAGATACTCGAATATTCAAATTACTGTAAAAGCATTTTCTTCATTTTAGGAAGCTACTTCACCCTTGTAACTTTAGCTTTTGATCTTTATCTAATTGGCGGACCTCAAACAAGATTGGTCTGAAAGAAAATCTAATTCTCTCAGGTTCATGTATGTTTAAATCAGCATTGCTATTTTCTCAGAGGTTGTGTAAGAGATGTATGTATTCTTAGTATTAAAAGCAAGACTGCGACTAATTCATCATAAAAGAAATCATACTCAGACTGCTGTGCAATCTTTTACACTACAACATATATTCTAGGGTTCCTGAGTTTTTCTGTCCCTGAAGGTCAATGGGAGAAATCTGTCCACAGTTTTATTAAAACCCTCCCTTCCTATTGGCACTAAGATATCCATTTCTGGTAGCCCAAAACAAAACTAAGTAATGTGAAATGTAGACCATAATATGAGCAAAAATATTCTAGCAGTGATCATAATTTTCAGCCACCAGTCACTGAGGCCTATCTCTTGTCATTGGCAAATACATTTATAACTTCCTTATTCTAGGCAGAAGTGTTTCCCTATAATTAGAGCAATTCCAAATATTAGAGGATTATGCTTTAACCATCTATTTTGCATTTTAATCACAGTTTATTGTGAACTATAATATACATAGAGGAAAATGTATAAACTAGAAATTTACAGCTCAATTTTTTTCTTATATAGTGAACTGTTCAATGACCTTCAAGATCAAGGGATAAAATCAAGCCATCAACCTAAAAACCTCATTCAGACACTGTCATGATCTCTACTTCTCTTCTCCAAAGATAATCTCAATTTTACAGTAGCTATTTCCTTCTTTTCTTTATAGTTTTACCACCTAACAATGTATCCTTAAGCAGTATGATTTATGTGTACCTGATGTTTTTATGTTATTTGAATGGAATAATTTAGAAGAAGTCTAGCATTATATTCATCGGAAACATACAGCTGGCATTAATTCATTCATGTTTATGTTTCATACTATTTCATTGTTTGACTTAGCCCAATTTATTTATTTTACTTTTCAGTGAGTTTGGGTTTTTTTTTCCAGTTTGAGATACTACAAATAATGGCACCAAGCATATTTTTGTACATGTCTCTTGCTATATATATGTGCCGACACTTCTTTTGGGTAGAGATATAAGTGTACAGTTGCTGAGTCACAGAGCAAGACTGACTTCATCTTTGGTTGATAATATCAAACTGTATTTGAAAGTGCTTTAAACAATTCATACTCTTACCAACATCTTAATAGAATTCCCGCTGTATACATCCTTGATGACACCTGGTATTGTGTGTGTGTGTGTGTGTGTGTGTATGCACATGCATGCATATATGTTTCTTAAATGTTAGTAGTATCTCATTATAATTTTAATTTTAATTTGGCTAATCACTAAGTGAGCATATTTTATATGTTTACAGACCATTTGGACATCCCTTCGGGAGGGAGCAGAGATTTAAAGTGCTGGTCCAGTTTTCTCCTATTTACTATTTGGTTGTCAGGATTCTTGTTGTTGATTTTTAGAAGTTCATTATTTATTCAGTAAGCCAGTCTTCTATCAGCTATATGTATTATACATGTCTTATACAGCTCTAGCCTTTATGCCACTCTCATAATGGCATCTTTTGATAAATAACAACAAAGTAACCCAATTAAAAACTGGGCAAAGAATTTGAATAGACATATCTCCAAAGAAGATATGTAAATAACCAATAAGCACAAGAAAAGATGCTCAGCATCTGTAGTCATTAGGAAAATGTAACACAAAATGACAATGAGAGACCATGTCATACCTACTAGGTTGGCTATAAATTTTTTTTCAGAAGTTAAATAACATGTGCTTGTGAGGATGTGAAGAAATTAGAACCCAAGTGCATTGTTGGTGGGAAAGTA
Organism: Prionailurus bengalensis; assembly: GCF_016509475.1. Classification (NCBI taxonomy): domain Eukaryota; kingdom Metazoa; phylum Chordata; class Mammalia; order Carnivora; family Felidae; genus Prionailurus; species Prionailurus bengalensis. The sequence continues at coordinate 23,472,321 of NC_057361.1, read as the reverse complement.
AAATGGCACAGACAATGTGGAAAACAGTTTGTCAATTCCTTAAAAAGTTAAAAATGGAACTACCATAAGACCCAACAATTCCACTCCTAGGTATATATCCAAATAATTCAAAGCAGGAACACAAACAGATATTTGTACACCAATGTTCATAGCAGCATTATTCTTATTTAAATTTTTTTGATGTTTGTTTATTTTTGAGAGAGACAGAGACAGAATGCAAGTGGGTTGGGTCAGAGAGAGAGGGATGCACAGAATCTGAAGCAGGCTGCAGGCTACAAGCTGTCAGCAGAGAGCCTGACACGGGGCTCAAACTCATGAGCTGTGAGATCATGACCTGAGCCGAAGTTGGACGCTCAACTGACTGAGCAACCCAGGCGCCCCATAGCAGCATTATTATTAACAGCCAAAAGGAGAGAACAACCCAAGTAAGTGTCCATCAACAGATGAGTGCATAAACAAAAGTTGTACATATATAATGGAATATTATTCAGCCATTAAAAAGAATGAAATTTTGATATATGCCACAACATGGATGTAACTTGAAAACATTTTGATGAGTGCAAGAATACTACTACATGCATACTCCATCCCTGGCACTATGGTTATTCTGTTTATGGACCCATTGTGCAAACACTGAGGTGGCTTAGGGCAGAGACTAGCTGAATGCCACTGAATGGGTGACATTAACCACATGGTTTTTCAGTGTCTCTGTAATGTTGCATGCTTTCTTGTGGACATGAACATGAGAAAAAGATCTGTGACTTTGTGACCACCCCAATATGCCCATTCATGTGCTTATGTCTTAGAACTCCTTGACCATGATCATTTGTTTATGTTCCTTCTAGACACCTTTCCAACCCACTAACAGATTCATCACTGCAACAGGATTCTATGAATATTCTAAACTTAGGCTACTTATACTTTCACATCAAGTTGATGACCAGATATACTGTTTGAAAGTCTGTTCTTTGGGATGGTTTTCCCTCAGCAGTGTCTTTAAGGGCCACCCTTGAGTGAGGCTGTAATATAATGTAGTAGTAGTAAACTTTCAACTTGCACCAACATATTGAGCCAACTCATCTGTGTACCAGGCCTGTAGGGAATTCCCCATAATTCCATTGGTGTGAATTGAAGGAGAATCTTCAGTGCAGCACCAGTAGGTCTAAAATAGGTCTGTGCTACCTGAATGGGTACTTTGTATTTAACCTTTCAGATTGGCCTAGGTCCATTATGAATATATAATTTTTATCATTTGATGGATTCCTGCTATGCTTTATTCTGCAATTTTTTGACTTGGTGGATCAGAAAATACCCAGCTTATGATAAGCAACTCTGGTTCCTTGATGCCCCATGGTTAGATATATCATTTCCACCCAGGGCCCAGTAACATGCCAAGAGTCGCTTTTTGAATGGTGAATAGTTCTCTGCTGCAAATGGCATATATTTATTCCAGACCCTTAGGGACATAAACTGTGAATATATATGGCATCTTTATGTATTGGTACCTCTATCACCTTGGTATCTGCCCTGTATCATAGTCTAAACTTGTTCCAGAATAGTCTCTTGCTCTGGGCCCTACTCAAAACTAGTAGCCTTCTAAGATCAGAGTAGTATTTTCACATGTGTTGTATTCTGTCTGCAAAGTCAGAAAAGACCTTTTTTTAATGATAAGATGTTCAAGGTACAATAACCTGTCTTTACCTGGGGTTTCCTGGCATATACCAGATCCCTAGACTCATTAAATTCATTAAAGTGGCAGTCTCAGGAATCTTTTAGAGGTTACTTTCTACCTTTTTGCATATGTCTTACCATGGCATCCACATTATTTGCAATTTCTTGTTTCAAATTCTATTAACTTGATATTATCTCCCACAATTTTGTGACTTGGTGGATCAGACAGCATCTTGTAGTGGAAAATCATTGTTGCCTCTATGATGTAAGGAGTCTACAGTATTATCATCTTGGGCCAGTATTATGTTCTACAGAATATACAAATGATTGAAGTCTCTTGGAGTTGCACTGTGACAGAGAGCAGATGAATGAAGATAACTCTGGAGCAATATTGTGAATGCATACTGCTTCAAGTGAAGGCAGATCACTTCTGCTCCTTTTTCCTGATGGAGTTGAAATGAATGCATTTGCCATTATCAGTAGCCACATACAAAGCACAGGGGATGTGTTGACCTATACTAGTAAATATACCATATTGGACAATATAACTGTGATTAGCATTACTGTTTCTTTTTTTTCTAATTTTTTTAATGTTTATTTTTGAGAGAGAGAGAGTGTGAGTGGGGGAGGGGCAGAGAGCGAGGGAGACCCAGAGCCTGAAGCAGGCTCCAGGCTCTGAGCGGTCAGTGCAGAGTCCGACACGGGGCTTGATCCCATGAACTGTGAGGTCATGACCTGAGCTGAAGTCAGATGCTCAACAGACTGAGCCACCCAGGCGCTCCGATGTTTACTATTTCTTGAAGTTTATGATAGTCCAGTGATATCCATCATATTGCATTAGTTTTTTTGCAAGGGACAGGCTAATGACTCTGCTTCCTTTAATTATCTGAGTATGTCCTAATCTCTGCTAGTTCATCTGAGTTGTGGTATGTATTACTTCTAAATTGCTATTCTATCTGGATAAGACCATGTCAGGCATTAGACTTACTACCATTATAACTCTTAAAGTGAGTGTTCTAACAAGTAATAAGTGTAGTCATCCAAATTATGCACTCAAGGACTGGGGAGATAACCACAGAGTTGTGACATAGACCCATCAGATCCACAGTGGAATAGTCTTGGGCCAGAACTCCATCTATCATCTGGCGTATGTAGCCTTCACTCTAAAAAGGGGCCAGAGTGAAAACAGAGACTCTGTTTTCAGTATGACCTCATCCAATAATTTTTGGAAGTTCAGAACATTCTCCTTTCCTCAGTGTACCAATGGGTAATGGCAATCTTTTCGTGCAATGCCTAGGGAAATTGCTATTGTATATATTTACTATGATATAGTCTCCCCTTCGAACACTCGGCTCTGGGTATAAGAACTGTCTCAGTTTGGGAAACTGGGAGAGGGATTATCAGGATTTTGCATGCAGCAGCTGACATCATCCTTTTGTTCTCCTGCTTTCTTTTTGTTGGCAATCATTTAAATGTTACTTTGGACATTGTACATTCTTTGCCCTTAAATGCTTCACAGTGTGTTCCCTAAGAACAAGAGTCTTACTTTCCACAGCCATAGTTGTGGAATTTAATATTGATTCACTACTGTTATGTAATCCAGAGTTCATATTCAAATTTCATCAACTGTCCTAATAATGTCCTTTATAGCTCTTCTTTTTTGTCTTTCCTGGTTCAAGATTCAATTCAGTCAAGAATCACATACTGCATTTAGTTTTCACGTCTTAGTTCCTCAGTGTTTTGTTTTTGTTTCTTACATGGGCTTGACATTTCTGAAGAACACAGGCCAGCTATTCTATTGGATGACCCTCATTTTAGGTTTGCCTAACTTTTGTACTATTAGATTCATGTAACACATGTTGGACAGGAGCATCACAGAAGTGGTTCTGTGTCCCTCTTGGTACTGCATATCAAGAATCACATAATGTCTGCTAATCCTATCATTGTTGGTGATGAGAACATTGGTCATTTAAGTGTTGTCTGTGAGCTTCTCCAATGCTAAGATAATATTTTCCCCTTAGTCATTAATAAATAATGTATGCAGAGATACTTTGAGACTATGTAAATATCCTTTTCCTCATCAAACTTTTACCCACCATTATTAGTATCTGCATTTGATTCTTGCTTGAATCAATTCTTAATAAAATAATGATTTTCTAATTTAATCATCTTTGTACATTTACTAGTTGGCATTCCACTGTTAGGAAAACTTTTAGCTCTCCTACACTGATTTGTTTTTTCAATTATTATTCACAGCATTAAGGGCCCATAGATTACTATTTTATTCAATGGTTTATATTCAGCTAGTATTATAATTATTACTTTTGATGCTAAAATTTTCCCAGATGTGGCCAGAACAAGCCCTTTTGAACTCATTTATGTGCTCTTCAGACGTGTCTTAGTCACTCATTGTGGACCTCCTCCTTTCTATCACAAAAAAAATGCTCCTGGCTCATTTTGTACATTCCCTGAAACACAGCTAGATTCGCCATTTCTCCAGAAAGCCCAAAGTCCTCTTAGTAGATAATGCTATTTAAAAACCAATATTTGGGCTCTAAGTGTGCTCCTTGTTGCTTTGAGTTCCTATGCTTTCATCTCCCCTCAGCTATCTATGTCTATATTTGTATGTATACCTCTACCTATATGTGTAGGCATATCTATGCCTGTATTTGTATTCACATCTATATCCACATCAATCTTCGCAGACCTGTACCAGTACCTGTACCTATACCAGCCTCTCTGTCTCTGTCTCTATCTCCATCTACGTGTTTAAACCATGAATTCAAACTGTAGTTCCAATTTCAGTTCAATACTACAATTTTTAATTCTCTCCCTTTACATACTTGTAACTCCCTTTTCCAATAGTGATAAACATGGCTTTAATTAACTTCAATATATTGGCTGACGTGCTCAATCCTAGAACATGCAGAATATAGTTTCAGAATTATACCACTGCAAACGTCTAGCCACTAACTAGAATTCAGTAAGTGTTTGAAGTTAGTAGTCATAGTAGTCATAATAGTTAGTACTTTATTCAAAAGTTATGTTACTAATTTGAAATATACTAGTCATTTATTTCTATTTTGATTCTATTTTAAAATTTTCCATATCCTTGTTTGTTTTATTTTTTCACTCATTTTATATTTCAAGTACTTAAAATCTCAACATGTTTTCAAGAATCAAAACCATACAAAAGGTATTACTCAGGGAAGTTTTACTCACCCCTGCTCCCTAAACTCTTCCATCACTTTTTCCTCCCTTGTAGCTGATCAATCTCAGCAGTTTTGGCTTCACTTTTCTCTTGTCTTTTTCTCTTCCTTTTCCCCCCTTTTTCTTCTCTTCTTTGTACGTGAAAGGGAACATGCAATGCATAAGCTTTCGGATTCGCTTCTTCCCCCTGATGTGTATCCTGGAAGCCACTCCATATCTTAAAATAAACCTTGCAATTAAGAGTTCCACTGTGTGTATGTACCATATATCATTTATTTAATGTTCTCTGTATGGACAGTTGCATCATTTCCAATATTGTTCGAGAAGAAACCAATGCTATCATCAATAGACACACGGTTTTCTTTTTCCTTTCCTTTTCTCCTCCTCCTCTTTCTCCTCCTGGCATTTTTGGAGCATACCCTCTGGCTAGGTTTCTGAAAGTAGTACTGCTGAGTCAAAGAGTAAAGGCATAAGTACATTTGTTAAATTTTACCAAATTCCCTTCCATAAAGGTTGTACTATTATGCATTCCACTAACAGTATAGAGTGCCTGTTCTCCACAGTGTTGCCAACAGAGGATGTGGTCAAGTTCCAATTTTTGACAATGTGATATGTGAGAAATTGCCAGTGTAGTTTTAAATTACATTTTCCGGGGCGCCCAGGTGGCGCAGTCAGTTAAGCGTCCGACTTCAGCCAGGTCACGATCTCGCGGTCCATGAGTTTGAGCCCCGCGTCAGGCTCTGGGCTGATGGCTCAGAGCCTGGAGCCTGTTTCCGATTCTGTGTCTCCCTCTCTCTCTGCCCCTCCCCCGTTCATGCTCTGTCTCTCTCTGTCCCAAAAATAAATAAACGTTGAAAAAAAATTAAAAAAAAAATAAATTACATTTTCCTTGTTATGTGCAATATTAACATCTTTTCACAAGTTTGAGAACCTTTTTATGTCTGTTTAAAGTTGTTTTTAAATATAAAATTGTTCATCCCTTTTCGCATTTTTTCCTATAATTTTAGCGGTGGTTATTCTTTTTTTTTAATATGAAATTTATTGTCACATTGGTTTCCATACAACACCCAGTGCTCATATCAACAGGTGCCTTCCTCAATACCCATCACCCACCCTCCTCTTCCTCCCACCCCCCATCAACCCTCACTTTATTCTGTTTTTAAGAGTCTCTTATGGTTTGGGGGGTGGTTATTCTTAAACTTCATTGTTTAAATTTCTTTATTAGGATATTAATCATTTATCTGTCAATGTGTTACAATTTTTTCCTCCCAGATAGTCATTTTTTTTTACTTTGCCTGTATTTCATTTTTTTTCTTTTCTTCTTTTTTCTTATTGCTGTGAATTTTTTCTTTAATTTTAAGCACTACGATTTGTCTTATCTTTTATTGCATCTGGACTTGAAGTTAGAGTTGAGAAAGTTGTTTTTTCAGGAGTTACTAGTGAATCCTTTCCTCAAGAATCTTTTTGGAGAGTGGAAGGGAAGCAGTAGCCATTTTGTAGATTTCACATGTTGTTGCTGATCTGCTGACTCACTTCACTGGGAGGAAGCAGAATCTAGACCTGTTCTAGCTTCCTTGAATTTTCCTTCATTTTCTTCTGACTCCTGGGCCAGCTTGTGCTCATGGGCTTTCCACCCTACTTATGATCTCCCCCCCTGACTGTCCTTCCTGTGAACTTCACATTCTAGCATGAGATGTGGACATACAGCCTTAAAAGGATTGTTAACGGTTCCCACAATTGGGAAAGCCAATTCCCTATAATAAATCTGCCTGCCTATCTATCCATCCATATGTCATCTATCATCTATCTAATGTACTAGTTCTGCTTCTCTGGTTGAACTCTCACTGATTCTAAATGGTTTCCATTTTAAGTTATTTGGGAGAAATGTTGCAAGATTTATCCCTGTTTGGAGATTCACAGTAGATGTTATCATTTTAAAGTCTCTAAGACGATCTGGAATAAAGAAACCTCACTCTGTTCATCACAGATTTGCCACACTACTTGGCTTACTATCAAAACCACTTACGTGAAATTGATTCATATCTCATAGACCTAGTTTTCCAAATAAAATTTGAAATTTGTGTGGAATAAATAGATAGGTAAATAGATAGCTATATCTTTATATATATATATATAATCTTTTTTAAGTTTATTTGAGAGGGATAAACAGAGCGAGTGGGAGAGGGGCAGGGGGAGAGGGGAAAGAGAGAATTGCAAGTAGGCTCCACATTGTCAGCTCAGAGCCCTATGTGGGTCTGGAACTCATGAACCGTGAGATCATGACCTGAGCCAGAACTGAGAGTCGGACGCTTAACTGACAAAGCCACCCTGGCACTATATATATATACCCTATGATATACATATCTTAAAACAATATCCCAATCAAGATGAGATGGGTTTAGTCATAAAAGAGTTATTTTCAGTCTTTGTCAACACTGAAACAAAAAGACCATAAATTTTGGATAGTTTTATTTAAAAAAAGAAAAGAAAACTAAGGCCTTTTTTTAAGGTTTATTCCTTTTGGTCTAAGATCAATAGAGCTGAAAAGCAAGTAACTATTAATTTGCCTCTCACTTTTCCATTAGTATTAATGGGACCCACAATAACCAGGAGGGCTGGGCCCTGAACACGTGTTCCAATTATTCATTTTACATAGAAAGCCGGCCAAGAGGGCAAGTGGTGGTTGAAATAAATTCCAAGCTCTTCTAAACATCATTTGCTTCATGGGGGCAGAGCTGCATCTGCCTGGAATAGGGGCCATCTTTCCTAATTAACAAAGAAGCCCCATCTGCACTCAAAAATGTAACTGTAGGGATGCGCACATCTGGAGACACATCTGTATCTAATCCAAACAAAGATGCCATATTTATGCATCTAATGCACCTAAAAAGTCTATGTGTCTAATGCACCGAAAAAGTCTATGAAAGTTTATTATTATTTCCATTTGCCAGCAAGAAAATTGTGTTTTGAAGAGGATAAGTATTCTGCATGCAGTCCCACAGCTAATAACCTGAGTCCAAGCTGCATTTATTTCTTTTCTACACTAATAGACTGTCTTCTTACCCTGTAGTGCCTCCATGAGCTATACTTCTTCATGTGTCACATCTTTAAATGCTTTGTAACTTCATTCTTTCTTGTGTATCCCCTTTAAAATCTAGATTTTGATCTCACAGTGACAAATGGGAAATTAATGTCTTTCATCCTACTGTGTATTGTTCAGATGTTCACAATATCTGTGTCTTTCAAAGTTAATTCTGAAATTTTATTTTAAAAATTCATTCTGCATGTTTTATTGAGTTTTCTCCAAGGTCCTGTGTTTTTCTAGCCACTTTTATAAATATGTGCAACTAATCACAGGATAGAAAAATGCACCTAAGCATCCTCTATGAAGTTTCTAAACCATATGATATTATAACATGGAATGTGGCCATATGTTAGAACTATAAATAACAGAAGATGTGCACAAAAAATACTTTATTTTTGAAATAATACCTATTTATATTTCTCATAAAGTAGCATTATACTTTTTAATAAACCTATCTTGACATAATTATTTAGTTTCCTTCTCCCAAAGAAGGTGATGATCCCTTTATTCATTGTCGTATACCATGTGAAGGCAATGCTTTTTTTAAAAGACTGTAAGTAGAAGATATTTAATAAATGAGCAGTTAACAAATGTGTGGAGTAGTCTCTAGATGGCAGACAACTGGATATTTGGGGAATATGAGAACATCAGTAGATAGTTTGTGATAGTAACAAATAGAAACCTGCAAAAAGGCATAATACTAATAAAAGAGGTAGAATAATGGAAGGTTCTTTTTCAGCATGTTTTTATTTTCCCAAATATATCATGATACTCAGTAAGCAAATTAAGAAACTATGTTGATTGCTATGTGAAAATATTAAATTATGTGTCTCAATTCATAACTTTTAAAACTACATGAAAGAAAATGTTTAAACCATGTTAGGCAAAGCATCATGTGGTACAGATATAAAACAGGATTTATTGGGACAAAACTTACAAGAAGAGAACTGTAGAGCACACACCTTTCCCTGAACTCTCCCTATCTCCCAGTGAAGACTGGGCATAGGTCTGCACACATCATGTTGTACTGGACAGGAAAAATCTTCCTTTCAAATCTCTAACTAGCTGTAACTAACAAACAGAGGAATCCTCTGATCAGGAAAGTAGCCTTGTTAGAAATGAGAAATTTCTGCAGCCCCATGACTGTTATCAGCCCGTTATTCTGATGAGCTAACTCAGACTAGTAACACCACTCTTCTAAATTATGAGGGAAAGAGATGAGCTCACCCAAACCCTCCAGATATGTTGCTTCATATGTATTGAGTCAGTATAGCTTCAGTAGAATATTTCTATGGATTACAAATAAAATGGTGTACTCATAATTGTAGTATATAAATTGTATAATTTTTTGTTGTTGTTGCTTTTTTCCCCCACCTCTCCAAGATTTTATCTTTCTTCATGGAGAATGCTTTTTTTTTGCCTTCGGGAAATAATTTTACGTGATTTTTAATTGTTTTTAATGTTTATTTATTTTTGAGAGACAGAGCACAAGCAGGGGAGGGGCAGAGAGAGACACACACACCAAATCTGAAGAAGGCTCCAGGCTCTGAGCTGTCAGCATAGAGCCTGGCGTGGGGCTTGAACCCATGAACCATGAGATCATGACTTGGGGCGAAGTTGGATGCTTAACCAACTGAGCCACCCAGGTGCCCCTTATGTGATTTTGATAAGACTAATTCTGCCTTCAACGTTTTCTTCCTCCACCTCCTGGGCAACAGTGATTGAGCAAGCGGTTGTCCAATCCAGTTGTTTTTTTCCAGGACAGTTTTCCCCATAGCCATGATGGACAAAGATCCTCTTTTTGACGGGGATGTTAGAATGTGGATTATGCATCAGGGCTTCCAGCAGCAATTCCTTCCTTCTAACAGAAGGAATCAAAATAACAAGATAAGCATTGGCAAGAGTTGGGGGAAAGAGGACAAAGAACTAGTGACATAATTTAAGCTTTGTATTCAGTTCCTACTAAACCTGAGTCCAGTTTCATTTTAAGGTAAATAAACTCCCATATTAGATTAAATTAATTTGAGTTGAATTACTCTTTCTTGTACATGAACAAGCCATAACTGGAATGATTATTAAAAAAAACTATCTTCTGCTTTCATTTTTGCTAGTAGAATTATTCAAATTCTCATAGAGTATGAGATCTATATTTCCAACCTTTAGGTAATTGATGTATTTTTTATTATACTAATATTATGACTGACAAATGATATTTTGGAAGTCAAAAAACTTAATGTACTTTCTAAGAGAGGATGATTTACTCTTGGGAAGGCCAGAAAGAACACTATATTGCAACCCTTGAAGGGAATATTTTAAAACAAAACTGAGAGAATACTAATAATGTAATACTACCAGAAATACCAGCAACAGTATCATCAATTGCAGAATCTTTTATAGAAATTCCATACGTACTTTTGATTTAGAAAATATTGTATAAAGCAATCTTTCAATCTTTTATGTCCGTATGAAGGGAAAAGGATATTAATAATGTACTGTTTACTTTTACAATATATTCCAGCTGAAAACTTAAAACAATTTTCTTAGACAGTTATGTGGCTGCTCTTTATTCCATAAATTTAAGATAGATACCATCTATCTATCTACATTATTATCTTTCTATATAGTTTTTTTTAAAAATGTTAAAGGAACACTGTTAGACATGGGATATGAAAGAAAGCTTCTGGTGGCATTTATTTTATTATTTATTTCTAAGTTCATAAACTTTAAGGGGTTTTAATGACATTGTAGATCTTCGAATATTGCAGACTTAAGCGAATTAGGAACTTAGTATTTTAATATTCTCTTTTGATCTATTTTTCAGTCATTCTATTCAGAGTTAATTAGAAAAAGCTTAAAAGTGGTAATGAACAAAAGTTTTATTTTTATTAGAGTTATGCTGAAGAGTTAGCATATAGTTCAGACTTCTTAAATTGCAAAGTCGGGGATCAGTGAATCTACTTCTTAGTCACTTTTTTCAAATTAAAGATAATAATTGGATTGTGATCTGCTATGAAATATTTTACTTTATTTCTGGGTTTAATCACAATGCAGAGAAAAATTTCAAAAATATATATATTTTTGATAAACATTCCAATTTTTATTATATCTTTGATTAAATATTTCAACGCATCAAAATTTTGAAAGCATTCACATGTCATGTAGTCATTTCTTTTTTTAAACATTATTAGCCTGTGGATAAACAAAGCTTTTAAAATTATGTTAATTATGTTCAGATATGTTCTAAAGTTTCAAAAGTGTTCACTAGGAAAAAAATTGTCCTTTTTAGATATAAGCCACTCAAGAATCCAAAGTCTTCAAAAACACTGCAGTGACTACAATAGAGATTAACTGGATATCTGTCTGTTCTTTCATGTTAAGCATTCATTTATTCTTTTTTTTAAAAAAATTTTAATATGAAATTTATTGTCAAATTGGTTTTCACACAACACCCAATGCTCATCCCAAAAGGTGCCCTCCTCAATACCCATTTATTCTTTTTAAGGTAACAGTACTTCAGGTTCCTTTTGAGGGATGATATCTTTCTTCTCTCTCACATGCCATCTTTTCCCACCATTGATGCTTCCAACATCATAGGGTCTATCCACACTGCCCCCAAAACACAGATGCTCACACTAGAGCTTGGACCTGCTGCAGAACATGTGTCTTCTTCGTTTGTTTGTTTTTGTTTTTTGTGGAGTTTTTTTGTTTTGGTTTCGTTTGCTTTGTTTTGGTTTGGTTTTGGTTTACTCTGGGCCCCACTCAAAGCTGGCAGTCTTTTGTGTCACATAGTAGATGGGCTCATACAGTGTCCCTAGGAATGGATGTTTGCTACAGAACCTGAATAAGTTCACCAAGCATTACACTTCCTTTTTCATGGGAGGAAGTCCACAGGGTAATGATTTCTCTTACTTTAGAAGATATGTCCTAGCATTGGATCCATAAAAAATTTTTAGATCTTGTAGACCCCTGAATCTTCCTCAGATTTATATCCTATCCCCTGGATTGCCATATGTCTTACCAAAGTCTTCACTGTGATAGTCACCTCTTGATTATCCTGCTTGATCAACATTATATCATTGATGAATGAATCGATGTGATGTTCTGTGGGATGTCCAGATAGTCTACAGTTTTTTAGACCTTGTTTTAATAGAAAGAGCAGTAGAGTTAACCTAACCCTGAGGCAAAACTGCTAATGAATTCATTTGTGTGTTCCACATGAATTCAAACTGTTACTGATCTTTTTCTCATATTAAAATAGAAAAAAAACCTTTTCCAAATCAATGGTCACATACCATGTACCCGAGGCCATATTAATCTGCTCTAACAATGATACCATGTCCGCACAGCAGCTGTGATTGAAGCCACTACTTGTTGAAATATGCATTTGTCCATAGTCATCCCCTTGGATCCATCCCATTTCTGCAGGGTCCAGACTGGGCCAGACAGAAATATAATGGGACCACCATCCTTGTAGCCTCTAGATCCTTAAAGGTAGCACAACTTTTCGGCATCCCCTCCAGATATATTAGAGTTTTTGGTGTGCTCTCTTGGCCAGAGAGGAGAGGCAGTTTTAGAAGCTTCCCTTGGTTTTTCCTACTATGATAGCACTTGCCTCATAAATGTGCTAAACTCAAACTAACACAATATGGACAAATCCCATAAAAAAAAAGATATCATTATAAATAAATAAATAAGTAAGTAAATAAATAAATAAATAAATCATGAAGCTTAGATTATTTAATGTGAAAATCTAGTGCTGCAATTTTTTATTTGCAATGATATCTTCATTTTTATGGGATTCGTATGGGAAAGATATATATATATATATGTACATATATATATAACTCTTGCTATGGCACCAAGTTTACACAAACAATATTGAGTACTTATTCATGTAATTTCCAATCCCACATTTAGGCATATAGGTGTAGGTTCTTATAGATTTTTTTTTCAAAATTTTCATCTTAAGAGTGTATACTTATTGTGCATTTTTTTTCTTATTCGATAATTTCAGAATACTTGGAATAACTTCATGAAGCCTAGAGGTGTTCAATGAATAGTTTTGAATAGTATGCATGACTTGAGACAGTTTCAGAATGCCTGGTCTATGCTATCCATCCAAACACTTTAATTCATATGGCTTAACAATATTGCAAGCCTGATTTCATTTTAATGCTGCATTAGCTGGGTGAGCATGATTTATTGTGACAGAGTGTAAATTCAACTATTGAGTCTTTAACAATAAATAATGAACGGGGTTTGTGATAGGGAACAATAAAACATTATGTTGATAGAGACAGAATTGAAATGATGACAAAATATAGCAATCTAATATCAGACAATATAATTAAAGTTTAGCTATGGGGTGCCTGAATTCTATTATTTTAAGGTGGTTTGGGTGTGTGAGTGTGTAAGCTGGAAACAATGATTCTCTACTGGACAACAGTGATTTGATTTCTTACTATCAAAGAGTGGCTGTATGAATTTTGTTTAAAATTAAAAAAAAAAATATATATATATATATTGAGCTTTAGCACTAAAAGGAAGAGTCATTTGGCATAGAATCCAGTGACCTGAGAAGGGAAGTCCTGATGATGGACCATGAGCATTTGAGGGGCCTGCTGGGAGACACACCTGGAAAACTAGCTTTGTTTCACCTGAGCTTGCACCGTTCACACGGGAATTCATCTGGGTTGTTTCATACCAGCTGTTTTCTAGCTAATGAACAGGTTGGCATGTGGCTAGAATTTGCAGAATAGTCCATTGTTGCCAAGGGACTTAAAGGGTATAAAATTGCTATGACACTGACAATGTTAATTCCAGTGGCATCTCCCACAGATATTCCTCCGTATCAAGAACTCTGGGAGATCTGTGAGGTAAAATCCTCCCTGGGATCTTGTACTGCCCTCTGCTTTACATAAGCATCCATTTGTTCTCCAGTAAAGAAATTTATATCCTATAAGCTTGTGGCAGCTTTTCACACCCTTCTGAGCATTCAGGCATAATATTTTGTGACTATTAATTTTTAGTTTCTTCATAGATAAGATAAAGATAAGGACCTTCTCAAGAAAAAATGAAATAATGGATGGGAAGCTTTGCCCATAGTTCCCGGCACATGGTAGGAACACAACATCTTTGAATATTCAGTATCATTACTTCTTCTGATTAACAACTGTAACAATATAGCTATAGTAGTAATTTCGGGGATGTCAGCTCAGTTTAAGAGAATCCCCTTTATCAATGAAGTATTGCCCCAGCCCCTATAGCTAGTAGTGTGGGCAGCTGAAACCACAGTAATGATACAAGATGTCATTCTATGCACTATTGATTGAGCCAGTGTTGGACACCAGGTCTGAGCTGAGTTAATCAGATACTCTCTCCTAGGGATGTGAAATTGACATGCAGTTAGGATCTATAGATGCTGGAACTGAGGGACTCATCAATCTTAGAGGAGGAGCCTTCTTCTGTCATATTTGCAAAAAGTAGCAGAGAAAAATGATGTTCAAGATAATAAGAACGAAGCAGATAGAGAAGCAGAAAAAATAGAATGGAAGAGAGTAACCTACCTGCCTTTAACTGTTTAAATTCCTTGTTCTGGTCTTCCCTTAGGGGATGGATCCCTTTAAATTTTAGGATAAACCCCAGTGTTCATCCTATAAAGACATATAATTGCTTAAGTTAACTGAAGGTATTCCCAATATGTGCATTCAAAACAAATTTAACTAAAGCAAAAAGTGAAATAATGTTTACCATATAGTTTAATTTCTACCATAAATTATAAATTATACTAACATTAATATTTGAAATTTTTTCTATTTTATTTTATTACAATATAATATCAAGGGCTACATGATCGGTATGTAAAAGACTTACATAAAACGTTTAGGTAGCATTACCTAATTAATTGGTTATATTTTATATCTAAGAAAATAACAGCCTTGAAAGAATTTTTCTGAAGAGAAAAATTGTTCAATTCTGAGATCAAAATATTATTTACTTGAAATGAAAATGAAAAGTCAATTAGAATTGCTTCAAAAATATGTTAGTACTCTTGTTAAGATAAAAATGACTTTATATGTTTAATAATGGAAAAATAAAGAAGGTTTAAATTAAATCACTATCTGTAAAATACATCATAGAAGCTATTTTTTCCTTTAAAAACAAAGACCTTCTGGAATGCCTGGGTGGCTCAGTCGGTTAAGCGTCCAACTCTTGATTTTCTCAACTCATGATCCCAGGGTTGTGAAATCGAGCCTGCATCAGGCTCCACAATGAAAGTGGAGCCTGTTTGAGATTTTCTCCCTCTCTTTCCCTCTCTCTCTTTCCCTCTCTCTCTTTCTCTTTCTCCCACCACACCGTCCCTCGTCCCTTCCCCCACTCAAAAAAAAGAACACACACAAAGATCTTCTTCGTCATATTAATTTCAGAGCTGAATTATTTCCTCAACTTCTAACACACTTTTCTAAATTGTATTTCATATCATATCCATTATCTTGGTATAGTTACTAAAGTATTTAAATGGTGGTTAACACAAATGAAAGAAAAGGGAACCAAAACTAAAAATAATGCAGTGAAAGAAATATTGGAATAGGGCTTCAAAAGAAAATTAAATTCAGTGTAGCAAAGAAAATCATGATTATCTGTGAAAATACATACAGAGGACAACATCCACTGAGTTAAACATCATGGTTCACATGTAGCAAGAGTGCAGAATCTTGCCTCTGTCATGGTAGGTTAGTATTCAAAGTGAAAATGCTGTGAAGCCCAGTTGGAGATTAAATAATTCTCTGTTAAATAATCATAGATCTTGTTCAAGAGACTCAGCCCATCTTAGAAGACTATGAAAAATAATGACAACCACTGAGACCACTGAAACTCTGTTCTAGAAAATAACAGAGCAAATCTCATAGGAAATTGAGTATCCTGTACAGAAAAGGATTCATGAAAAAAAATTACTTGACAATAATTAATACTTCATTATTGCTTGTATCATGCAGTGATTCAGGCCATACAACACTGCATTTTTAGAATTATTTAAGTTTACTTTTCTCCAAAACATAAAACCAACCCACATTATTTGTTGACTATTCTGATGTAAGTTCTTCTGAAATGTTTAATTCCTCTCTTTGCCTTCATAAACAGCATAGTAAGCAAGAGTACTTTGTTATAATTTAAAACGCTATCATTTGTATTGATTTTACATTACTCTGTTTTTCAAGTTCCTAATCTCTTCTTTCCAGTATTATTGAGATATAATTGACATATAACATTATATAAGTTTGAGGTGTACCACAAAATGATTTCACATATATAGATATTGCAAACTTATTACCAAAATAGCTTCATTAACATCCATCGTCTCATATAGTTACAGATTATTTTTGCTTGTGATGATAATTTTGAAGATCTACTCTCTAGCAGCTTTCAAATGTGCAATACAACGATGTTAAGTATAGTCATAATGCTGTACATTATATCGTCAGACCTTATTTATCTTATAAGTGGAAGTTTTTACCTTTTGACTACCTTAAGCCAGTTATGTCATGCTCCACTTTCTGCCTCTGGTAATCACCAGTCTGTTCTCTGTTTCTATGAGTTGTGGGGTTTTTTTTTGTGTGTGTTTTGTTGGTGGTTTTTTTTTTTTTGATTCCACATATAAGTGATATCCTGCAATATTTGTCTTTCTCTGTCTGACTTGCTTTGCTTAGCATAATACCCTCAAGGTCCATTCATGTTGATGCAAATGTCATGATTTCCTTCTTTTTATGGCTAAATAATACTCCATTATATACCACATTTTATACCACATTATATACCACATTTTCTTTATCCATTTATATGTCAATGGACATTTAGGTTGTTTTGTGTCTTGATTATTGTAAATAGTGCTCGAATGAACAACTCAAAAGCAAAAAGAACCCCAAATAATCTAACAAAAAATGGGTAGAGAGCCTGAATAGACATTTCTCCAAAGAAGATATTCAAATGGACAACCGGTACATAAGAAAGTGCTCAACATCACTAATATCAGGGAAATGCAAAGCAAAGCCACATTGAGATATCACCTCACACCTGTTAGAATGGCTGTCATCAAAAAGATAAGAGATAACAAGTGCTGGCAAGTGAAGAAGAGTGAACCTATACACATTTTTGGTGGGAATGTAACTGGTACAGCCACTATGAAAAACAGTATGTATATTTCTCAAAAACCTAAAAATAAAATTACCACATGAACCAGCAATTTCACTTTTGGGTATATATCATAATGTCTTTTTAAATACGTTTCTATTCTCCATCCCAGATTTAATATTGCCAGATGCCGTAATTTTTACACATGTGTTTCTACTGCTAAAACTCCCTTCATTCTCTAATTTTGATGTTTCTAATATACTGTAGTTTGGGGAGTCAGAAAACTAAACCACTGTAATTAGACTGTTGAGTAGATATGGATAAATGGACCCTCTACAGCGTTTGAGAGGTTTTCTAGACTTAAAGTGCATGAAAACAAGTAAAAAGGCTGTATTTTGACATCTCACAGAGAAATTTTTAAATATAACTTACCTATCATTGCTTGATTAGGAATTGTTTGCCCCCCAAAAAATCACTAGAGAAATAAATGATGTACTAGTGTAAGAAATAATTTACCAATCTCTAGAGAAGAAAGTCACATAAAACATTCAAACTTTGAAAAATATATCACTGGGAATTGAAATAGTGTGCAGTTCTTATCTGTGAACTTTTTTTAAATTTTATTTTTCAGTTTTTAACATTTACATCCAAATTAGTAAGCATATAGTGCAACAATGGTTTCAGGAGTAGATTCCTTAATGCTCCTTACCCATTTAGCCCATCCCCCCTCCCACAACCCCTCCAGTAACCCTCAGTTTGTTCTCCATATTTATGAGTCTGTTCTGTTTTGTCCCCTCCCTGTTTTTGTATAATTTTTATTTCCCTTCCCTTATGTTCATCTGTTTTGTCTCTTAAAGTCCTCAGATGAGTGAAGTCATATGATTTTTGTCTTTCTCTGACTGACTAATTTCACTTAGCATAATACCCTCCGGTTCCATCCACGTAGTTGCAAATGGCAAGATTTCATTCTTTTTGATTGCCGAGTAATACTCCATTGTGTGTGTGTGTGTGTGTGTGTGTGTGTGTGTGTGTGTGTGTATATATATATATATATATATATATATATATATATATATAACGCATCTTCTTTATCCATTCATCCATCCATTCATCCATCGATGGACATTTGGGCTCTTTCCATATTTTGGTTATTGTGGACAGTGCTGCTATAAACATGGGGGTGCATGTGTCCCTTCGAAACAGCACACATGTATCCTGTGGATTAATGCTTAGTAGTGCAATTGCTGGGTCATAGGGTAGTTCTATTTTTAGTTTTTTTGGAGGAACCTCCATACTGTTTCCCAGAGTGGCTGCACCAGCTTGCATTACCACCAACAATGCAAAAGAGATCCTTTTTCTCCACATCCTTGCCAACATCTGTTGTTGCCTGAGTTGTTCATGTTAGCCATTCTGACATGTGTAAGGTGGTATCTCATGGTGGTTTTGATATGTATTTCCCTGATGATGAGTGATACTGAGCATTTTTTCATGTGTCGGTTGGCCATCTGGATGTTTTTCTTTGGAGAAGTGTCTAGTCATGTCTTTTGCCCATTTCTTCACTGGATTATTTTTTTTTGGGGGTGTGGAGTTTGATAAGTTCTTTATAGATTTTAGATACTAACCCTTTATCTGATATGTCATTTGCAAATATCTTCTCCCATTCTGTCTGTTGCCCTTTAGTTTTGCTGATTGTTTCCTTCTCTGGGCAGAAGCTTTTTATTTTGATGAGGTCCCAGTGTGAACTTCTTAAAGACTATCTTCCACACCATAATAATGCATGTAATAAACATGACCTCATTAAAATTTTAGGACAGTTAATGCTTCTGTATCTTTTCTAAAAGAACAGCATACTGTCTTTCTGACTTTGTTTATATCAAGCCCATTCTTGCTTTTCTTCATCTGTTAGGCAGAGATGTTTCCTCAAGGAGTTCAGAAAATGGTGCCAAAGTCAGTCAGTCTGTGTCCATCAATGTTAATTTTACCAAATCTAAGAGATCAGTAAGAGTGTTGGAAAATTCAACATACTCCAGCCCCCTGCAACTCCAAACAGTTTGAAGAGTTTGAGATAGATGTGTAACATCTTCCATACCTACGTCTACCCTATCATCTCAGTGTTTGCTTATCAGAGCACTACTACTCTCATCTCGTTTATTCTTTATTCTTGATTAGCTCACCAATGGTGAGAATTAAGGTATGTCCCTCTTGTTTGGAATGAAGTGAAAGATTATTCAGTAAGTCTTCACTGTAAAACATATCTATAGGAACCTGGTACCTTAGAACCCCTTTCTAATGCCCCACGGCACATGTCTTACTGTAATAGTTTTTCTGATCCCAATAGATAAGGGCAGCACTTTTACTATGTTGGTAGATGTACAAGGATGCATTTTACTAACAAATTCCAGCTTCAGTTAGGATGTTCCTGGAAAAAGAGATATGGTTTAATGTTGCCAGTCTGTAGTATTCCATACCTCCAGATCTCAAAATACTAGTGCAATAGACAACCTAGCAAAATTGTATATGGTATATAATATATATAGTATATTTATATACGAGTACAGAATATAAAATTATACACAGATACACACACACTATATATGTATATATATGTATATATAGAGAGAGATTAAATATCACTTTAAGAAGAAAAAGAACTAATTTTCAATTTCCTGAAGGTATTCACCAAAGCTTTTTGAATTTAGTAGCCTCCATATAGCTAAAATTTGTCATCTAGGACCAAACATTGTCCTCTATCAGCTACACAATATCTTTAACATACTGGTTGTCTGCTATGAAACATAATATTCCAAGTCTGATGAATACCAGTCTTACAATAGTTTCCTTGCAAGAATGGAATTGTAGGAATGAATAATGTGGGAGCCTATGTGCTGTGGGTCTCCAGAACAGTTTTCTTACATTGAAGAATAGAGCCTTCATTTTCTGGATGATGTCCATGTGGGTTTTTCTCTGCTTTCTCAGGTTCACACTTGTGGCTCAATGAGCCCATAAGAGTCCAAACCCTAGGACCAATCCAAGGGAACTTGCCTGTGCTTACAGTATAGGACAATTTCGTTCCAATACCCCAATCTTTTATAATATCTGCAAGCCACCCAGCCCTTGGGCACACAGCTGCCACCACATGTCACCTAGCTGTGTGTTCTCATTCACGGTAGTGCAATGTGCCTAGCCACGCCCAATCATTGTAGTGCAGCCCTCCCAGCCTTGTACTCCTCGCCACCCCTACGTGCAGTCCCCAGCTACCATAACACTTTGGGGGATCCAGCATAGGACTAGTGGCCCAAAGCAAATTTTGTTAACACCGCCACCCCACTCTCAAATTCTCTAATGGGCACATCCCCTTAGAGCTGGCCTGCCTGGGTCCCGCTAACACCACAGAAAGCAAGCACAGCCCACAACAGGCAAAGAGTCCGTGCAGATGACTGTACTCAAAGGAAAAGTGACACAGACACAACAGCAGGGTGTAAGCAACACACATAGGATACTCTCCTGAAGTCCCAGGTTCTGGTGAACAGGACACTCCAGGACCTCTACTTCATAAAGTCACTACTTTCAAAAGCAGAAGACATTCTTAACACAGAGAGGCAGACAAAGTGAGACAGAAATTTATCCCAAATGAAAGAACAGGGCAAGGTCACAGCCAGAGATCTAAGTGAAACAGATATAAGTAATTTGTATGGAAACACAAAAGACCTCAAATAGCCAAAGCAATCATGAAAAAGCAGAGCAAAGCTGGAGGCATCACAATTCTGGACTTCAAGTTTGATTACAAAGCTGTAGTAAGCAAAATAGTATGGTACTGGCACAAAAAATAGATACATAGATTAATATAACAGAATAGAAAACCCAGAAATGGGGGTGCCTGGGTGGCTCAGTCAGTTGAGCGTCCGACTTTGGCTCAGGTCAAGATCTCACAGTTCATGAGTTCGAGCCCTATGTCAGGCTCTGTGCTGACACTTCTGAGCCTGGAGCCTGGTTTGGATTCTGGGTCTCCTTCTCTCTCTGCCCCTCCACTGCTCATGCTCTGTCTCTCTCTGTTGCTCAAAACTAAATAAATGTAAAAAAAGAAAAATAAAAAGAAAACGCAGAAATGAACCCACAATTATATGGTCAATTAATCTTCAACAAAGCAGGAAAGAATATCCAATGGGAAAGGACAGTCTCTATAACAAATGGTGTTGAGAAAACTGGACAGGAACATCCAAAAGAAACAAACTAGACCACTTTCTTACACATACACAAAAATAAATTCAAAAAGGATTAAAGACATAAATGTGAGACTTAAAACCATAAAAATCCTAGAAGAGAACACAGGCGGTAACCTCTTTGACATCCACCATAGTCACATTTTTCTAGACATGTCTCCTGAGGCAAGAGAAATAAAAGTAAAATAAACTATTGGGACTACATCAAAATAAAAAGCTTCTGCACAGCAAAGAAAACAATCAACAAAACTAAAGGCAACCTACAGAGTGGGAGAAGATATTTGCAAATGGCATATCCAATAAAGGGTTAGTATCCAAGATATGTAAAGAAATAATACAACCTTAAAACAAATAACCCAATTGAAAAGTGGGCAAAAAACATGACCAGACACGTCTCCAAAGAAGACATCCAGATGGCCAAGAGACACATGAAAATATGTTGATCATCAGTTACCATCAAGCAAATGCAAATCAAAACTACAATGAGATATTACCTCACACCTGTCAGAATGGCTAATATCCACAACACAAGAAACAACAGGTATTGGTGAGGATGTGGAGAAAAAGGAAGCCTCGTGCATTGTTGGTGGGAATGCAAATTCGTGCAGCCACTGTTGAAAAATTATGGAGATTCCTCAAGAAGTTAAAAATAGAACTACCCTAAGATCCAGTAATTGCACTACTGAGTATTTACCCAAAGAATACAAGAACACTAATTCAAAGGGATTTTTGCACCCCTATGTTTATTTATGTTTGTAGCATCATTATTTTCATTAGCAAGATACGGAACCAGCCCAAGTGTCCATCAATTTATCAATGGATAAAGAAGATGTGATACACACACACACACACACACACACACACACACACACACTGGAATATTATTCGGCCATAAAAAATAATGAAATTGTGCCATTTGCAAAGACTTGAATGGAACTAGAATATAATGCTAAGTGAAATCATTCAGTCAGAGAAAAACAAATACCATAAGATTTCATTTATATGTGGAATTTAAGAAACAAAACAAATGAGCAAAGGGAAAAAAGAGAGAGAGAAATCAAGAAACAAGCTCTTAGTTATAGAGAACAAACTGATGGTTACCAGAAGGGAGGTGGGTGGGAGGGATGGATTAAACAGGTGATAGGGATAAGGAGTGCACTTGTCATGATGAGCACTGAGTGTTGTATAGAGGTGTAGAATCACTATATTGTATGCCTGAAACTAATATAACACTGTAGAAAAATAAAAATAAA
Source organism: Prionailurus bengalensis (assembly GCF_016509475.1). NCBI lineage: Eukaryota > Metazoa > Chordata > Mammalia > Carnivora > Felidae > Prionailurus > Prionailurus bengalensis. The sequence goes on along the minus strand of NC_057361.1, from coordinate 23,449,753 downwards.
GTAAGGCCTCCAAAAAAAAAAAAGAATGACTAATGTGGTCTTGGCTCATTTCAATGATTTTTATATCCATATGTACAATGACATTTTGCAGATTATGTAGAAAATTCCAGTTGAGAGGGGCACCTGGGTGGCTCAGTCGGTTAAGCGTCCGACTTTGGCTCATGTCATGATCTTGAGGTCCATAAGTTCAAGCCCCGCGTCGGGCTCTGTGCTGACAGCTCAGAGCCTGGAGCCTGTTTCAGATTCTGTGTCTCCCTCTCTCTCTGACCCTCCCCCGTTCATGCTCTGTCCCTCTCTCTGTCTCAAAAATAAATAAACGTTAAAAAAAAATTTAAAGTAGTGTAGAGGTTCCCACAGTGCTTCACAAACAAAATCTCCTACAAATATTGGTTAAACAATGTTTCCTCTCCCTAAATTTCTACTCATTGAAGTTGCAAGACAAATGAACAGAACCTCTTTACTCTAGAATCTACTCTTCAACATTCTCCACTAAATTTGTTCACCATCATAATGCTTCTTATTTCTTCCTCCATTATCTAGTGTCTCACAGAAACACATCTAGACTTTCTACCTCTGCTCAGCAGGCATGTTGGAATGAACATTTGTTGAAGGAAGCAAGGGTAGGCCCCTGCACTCACTTTGCCACTCTTTTAATTAATATTCATGGGAAAACTGGTGAATAGAATGCTCCACTTTGTTATATCACTTGGAGACAAAGATTTTTGTTAAGTAATTTTTCTTGTGTTTCTCCAACATATCACACATCAAGCATCCTTAACGAATTCATTCACAAGTTATTTCTAGAACTTCTGCAACGTACATACATCAATGCTAGGCACCAAAGAAGATAGATATAATAAAATGGAAAAGGAGTGGTTTGCATCTGTTAGGAATATATTGGTGAGATCAAGAAACAGTGCTAAATATCTTGGGTAATGATAATTGAAATGGGCAGTTCAGGTTATGAACATGACATAAAATCAGCAAATGATCTGCTACTGTAAGTATGCACTTGGAAAGTTTTCTACTTGACTAACACCTTAATGCCCTAACCTGTGCAAATTATTATTTTGCATTGAATTTCATTTCCAAATGTAGAATGGAAGAATAGTCCACTATGCGTGGCAATTAAAGATACAAGGTCATGAAAGATCAGATACCCGAAACCAGTATCTTCACAGTTGATGTGATTGTGAGACCCTGAAAAAGAGAGTGTAGAAGGGTGTGTTGCCTGTGTATGAAAGCAAACAACAGTATGCTTGAATCTCTTCTGGAAGGGTTCAGTAAAACTATTATTGCTGTCAAACACAAGATATTAGATAGTATCATAAAACATCACCATGTATAGTTATTCAAAGATTTTACCAACTAATGGAAAGTTGAGAAATATCAACATTCTATAGCTTTGTGGAAAGTTGTGAAATGCTAGTAAACACTTGCTTCGTTGTTTTTATGTTATTGTATGAAAAAGATTTCAAGGTCAATATCCCAATATGGTAACAAATCTAACAAATAAATTGCAAATGGCCACAGAGTGCCTTTAAATTCCTATAGCCTTTACAGCTATCTTACCCTCCAAGCCCCTAGCTGATAATAGCACACATTTCATGTTCACTTGCAACAAAATTAAAACATGTACCTATGGCTATCAGCGTTGATTGATACACAGTTCAAATAGTTGTGTTCTAGCATACTGTACTTCAGAAATATGCTTTATACATGTTTTAAGTCAGTGTTATCACTTACTGTTCATGGTTTCTGCTTCTAGCTCTATACAGACTTCTTGGCTAAATCTCCCCTAAATGATATATGACTGGTATCCTATTGCTTGAATTAAAGCCTCCAAATATATTTTGTGTGATTTTAAATCATTTTGAACTTCATAATGGAGACTATGAATAATTCACTTTGGTTGAATAAAAAGTATCTAAAGGTGAATAAGTGAATAACTAGAATGATGCATTTTAAACATGGTCCCTGGGCACTCTAAATTCCTTGGCTGTCTTGTAGGCCAAAAATAAAGTGTAAAATGGTACTTTAAGGTTTGAAAGGCTGTTATCCAGATTTAGAAAATAAGCACAGAAGTTTTAAAGCAAAGCAGTTAAACAGGAAGTGACCACTCCAATGGAAAATGTATAAAATAATAAATGTAAGTAAATTAAAATGTTAAAATTCACTAATGATAACATAAAAATTAAAACAAAAGGACTGAATTTCCCTTAAAGCAAGTAAGGAGTACTGCTGCCCTGGGCTCTACAGAGTTGCAAACCTCACAAAAGAAAAATTTCTTAGAGGACACTGAAGGGTCTCTGTCAGATGCAATTTTGTTATTACAAAAAATACTATATAAACTGTAATTCTGTTTTCAAAATGAACATAAAATTTTAGGTGTTTTAATAATTTTGAGTTTCATTAAATATTAAGTATATATCTTTCAATTTAATAGATAATTTTGAATATATTAGGACAAATATACTCTTAAATTGTAAGAAAATAACTTTAATGAAAAAAATTTACATTTCCTAGCATTCATGTTTTCAGTGAAAGTATTTCAATGTACACTTTGAATGCAATTACATTTTTAATCCTTTTAGGTCATTTAATGTAATACAAACTGTGAAAATTCAGATATAACATCACAACTTGTAATTTTCCTAATATAAAGGCAAGAATACATATTTTATGGAATAGGTGTATAAATAATATATGAAATAGTATGTCTTTATTTCATACTGAGATAAACATCACTAAACTATCCACATGCAATGGTAATATTTTTTTTTTCCTATTTTGTGACTTCTAGTCATATGAAATGCAGAGCCTAACACCGATTTTTGTTTTGTTTGTTTTCAAAGTCAAGAGGCTAGCACAATTTAACCATTCTTTTAGCTTCAATATTAACTTCAGAACATTAGAACATATCACATTTTATTTGTAACCTTGCCCAGGACCTCACAAATGATAGGAGTTGGACTGCAGAAAGACAACACGTCTTTTCTAGAAAATGGCAAGACTACAGCATGCTCTTGGAAGAAACTGATAGTATCTTCTTGTCTGGCAGTTTGGAAATACAGTAAAACCTTGGATTGTGAGTAACCTGTTCTATGAGTGTTCCCCAAGATAAGCAAACATTTTAATAAATTTTAACTTGATAAATGAGCAATTTCTTACAATACGAGTAGTATATGACACTAAATGTTACATGATCACAACTGAGCCAATGGCTCTTGAAATTAGCTTTGATATACAAGTGCTTTGGATTATAAGCTTGTTTCCTGAATGAATTATGCTCACAAACCAAGGTTTTACTGTATATAATTTGCATTTTAAAAATGTGAAGAAAATTTTTCAAAATAGTTAAGAAACTGGAAGGATAGACATATGACAAAATGTTTACAACTGTACTATCAGTTTTTATTTATGAAATTACTACCATATTTAACTTTCTGTATATACCTTTATTTTCCACATTTCTGGATATTCACCAATAATTATAAAGGATTCTATTAATAAGGGTGCCTGACTGGCTCAGTCAGTTAAGCAACCAACTCTTGATTTCAAATCAAGTCATGATCTCACAATTCAGAGGATGGAGACCTGCATTGGGCTCTGTGCAGACAGTGTGGATGCTAATTGGAATTCATTCTCTCTCTCTCTCTTTCTCTCTCTCTCTCTCTCTCTCCCGGTCCCTCCTGCCCCTCTCAAAAATAAACTCTAAAAAAAGAATAGTAGGAGTGCCTGGGAGGCTCAGTTGGTTAAACATCCGACTCCTGGTTTTAGCTCGGGTCATGATCTTACAGTGGGGCTCTGCAGTGACAGTGAGAAGCCTGCTTGGGATTCTGTCTCCCTCTGTCTCTGCCCCTGTGCTGCTCGCTTTGTATTTCACTCTCTCAAAAATAAATAAATAAAACATTTTAATAAATAAATAACTAAAATAATTTTATTAATAAATGAGAACATAATTTAAACATGCCTCTATTATATTGCCAATATTTACATAAATTTAAATATTTCCATTTCCATGACCCTAATAGTCTTTAATTCAGTTATTTGGGCAATACACTTCCTTAAGTAACATAATTAAAACAAAAACAGTACTTTAAACTGTGATTATATAAAACTGTATGTTCTTCTTCCATTCATATTAATTTATCATAAAGAGTATTTGAACGAATTGAATGGAGAAACATCCTTACCTTTATGTTGTCCTTTTCTCCTTTGTCTCTTCTTGTCTGCTCTCCTTTCCTGTCTCTGTTCAATGTATACTAGGAAGTCTTCAACAAATTGGTCACAGCCCCTTTCTTGGCTTTCCTAGGGTAAAAAAAAAATCTATATAAAATATATGTCAAGTCTTGGTGACAATAGGAGTCTGATAAAGTAAAAGTACATGAAGAAATGAGGTGATTAACAAAGATTTTATTGGGGCATCTGGGTGGTTAAGCTGGTTAAGGGTCCACCTCTTGATTTCAGCTAGCGTTGTTATCTCACAGTCATGGGATCCAGCCCCGGTCAGGCTCCATTTTGAGCATGGAGACTGCTTGGGATTCGCTCTCTCTGTCTCTCTCTCTCATTCTCTCTCACTCACTCTCTCTGCCCCTCCCCTGCTCATGCCATCTGTGTCTCTCAAAATAAATAAACAAACATATTTTAAAATGATTTTACAAATTTCTATGATATTTGGAATCATGTTAGGTGCTCCAAATATATTTTCAAGGATCCTTCTTTAGCTTTAATATTAGAAAATGTAAAGTTCAAGTTTCTCAGAATCTTTCATTCTCAAAGAGCTTTCAATATCACTCATAACAAAAGATCAACATATGTTATCAACAATACAGAATTGAACTGAAACTTTGTCATGCCTGTCAAATCACAAGCCTTCATGATCAAATATTGTGATATTTTTGTCCATGCCCTTCTTGGGTTATTTATGCACATAATTAAAAATAAATTGTAAAAGTAAGAAATAATAAAACCAGTTAGCTAATGATAATGGTGATGATGATGCCTATTCTGACATTTAGTATGCTAGTATGGAGGAGGAAATTGGAGGTGGTGTGATAACAGTAGTACATGTGTTTGTGTAGGATGACTGACCATTAGTAACCAGAAGCCCAATCAAAGCAGATTAGTACAGAATATATGAGTAAGAAATGAGTGTTTAGTTGGCATAGTAGAACTGGAAGGAAAAGTAATCACCTAACCATTACATTTTGTTTATACTGCTGGATCTTTTACCATAACAAAACAGAGCTATATGTGCAGTATAGAAATTAAGGAAACTGTTGGGGAAAAAAAGAATAAAGGAAAAAATTACATATAATTATATCATCTAAAATTATTATTGTTAATATTTTAATCTAGATTTTTCTTTTTCTGTGTGTGTACGAATGTTTCTTTAAGGAAGGGCCAAAATGTGTATTTTTATATATGCATTTGTCTTACATGTATATAATTGTGTATATATTATTTTAAAATATGATCTTTAGATTTTTGTTGTGCACACATTCTTATAATGGACATTTTTATTACCCAGCATTTATTTCAGTTGTAAGGGTACATTTGCCCTAATAAAAATGTTTGCAGCCAATGGTGATTACTGAATAAAGAGGCCTATACAATTTACTATATGAAGTTAATAGGTCCTTGATACTGAAACCAGCAAAGAACAACATATACAATAATAATAAATTATTGGTGAAACTCCCTTATGTGATACAACAAAATGGATAACACTGCAAAAATCATGACCTCATAGGGTTTATTTCAGAAAGGCAAAGGGAATTCAATGTTTAAAAGCCCATCACTGTGATTCACTGTATTAACATATGAAGGAGAAAATCCAAGTAATCTTTTAATTGAAGGAAAAAAAAACCTTCTGATAGCATTACCACATGTATGTTAATGCACTTAGTAAACTAGAATTATGGCAATTTCCTTAGACTGACAAGGCATTTAAAAGATTAGAAAGGCAGTTAAAAGATTAGAGGCATTCTCATTAAACACAGGGCTAAATTCAGATAAGTTCCATTACTGGTAGAATCCATCATTATTCTGGATGTCCTATGTTATATAATAACAAAACAAACAAAAATCAGTGTCTTAATATGTCAGATATTTGCCAATAAAATTAAAGAAAATCAATGGAGACATTATTAGAACAAATCAATTGGTTCAGCAACAGTGCTTATATTCAAGATCAACTTAAAAATCAATAGCATTAAAAAATCAATAGCATTACTTTATATCAACAATAACCAACTAGAATTTGTGGTAGGAAAATAAAATCCTTTATGAAAACAATATGATTTGGGGCACCTGGGTGTCTCAGTCGGTTAAGCATCTGACTTCCTCTCAGGTCATGATCTCAGTGCTCTGAGTTCCAGTGCCCTGTCAGGCTGTGTGCTAGCAGCTCAGAGCCTGGAGCCTGCTTCAGATTCTGTCTCTGTCTCTCTGCCCCTTCCCTGCTTGTGCTCTGGCTCTCTCTCTCTCTCTCTCTCTCTCTCTCAAATATAAAATAAAACATAAAAAATATTTTAAAAAGCAATATGATTTAAGAATTCTCAGGAATTAGGGGCGCCTGCGTGGCTCAGTCGGTTGGGCGTCCGACTTCAGCTCAGGTCATGATCTCACGGTCCTTGAGTTCAAGACCCGCGTTCGTGCTAGGTGCTGTCAGTTCACAGCCTGGAGCCTGTTTCTGATTCTGTGTCTCCCTCTCTCTCTGGCCCTCCCCCACTCATGCTCTGTCTCTATCAAAAAATAAATAAACGTTAAGAAAATTAAAAAAAAATTCTCAGGAATGACATTAATCTAAAGTCTGTGAATCTTTTATCGAGAAAATTATATAACATATCTGAGGTACATAAAAAAAGGCCTGAATAAATGGAAAGATAGACGATTTTCCTGGATAAAAGGTATACTACATTTATATATTTTTTTAATGTCATTACTTTTTAAAAAAAAATTTTTATTCATTCATTTTCAGAGAGAGAGGGTGGGGAGGGGGAGAAGGAGAGAGAGAGAATCCTAAGCAGGTTCTGCACTGTCAGCATGGAGCCCAATGCAGGGCTAGATCTCACAAACCATGAGATCATGACCTGAGCTGAAACCTAGAGTCCAATGCTTAACTGACTGAGCCACCCAGGTGTTCCAAGGCACACTGTTTTACAATGACGCTTATCTCTTACTTTCTTTAAAATTCTATGTACACCCAATGATAATCCCAACAGAGTACTTGGTGAACAAAGTAAATTTATATGGAAGAGTAAAACTGTATGTTTAAATATTTTTTTAGTAAAATAAGAACAAATAGGGGGATTCACCCTGCAGATGGAAAAGTATGTATAAAACCATAGAAATTAAAATAATATTGTATTTAGTAGACCATTTAAAGAGAATTATATGCATATATTGACATTTGACATGTTACAGAGGTGGCATCATAAACATCACGGAAAGCAAACATTACTTAATAAAGATGGAAAAGCTGGCTTTCCATTTAGGAATAAGAGGCCCTACATCTAGATGGATAAAAAGTTTAAAATATTTAAAACAATTCGATGAAAAAATGTGAAAGTACTTTGTATTAAGGAAGGTTTTTTTATTTTATATAACAACACATGCACTCATACAAGTATATTTGAAAAAACAGATAGAATGTAGGTCATTATTTTAAAGATAAAAACCTAGGCCTCTCTTCTGAACTGCAAATTCATGTAGAAGTCCCCCTGCCGCGCCTCTGCTTGAAACTCTCCAATGTTTCCCATCTCTCACACAGTAAAAGCCAAAGTACAGTGACCTTTTGGCCTTTTGTTATATGGCTCCCTGGTACCTCCCTGACTTCATCTCCTACTAGTCCCCTGCCCCCCCCCCCACTCTCCATTCCAGGCACACTAGAATCCACATCAGACACATTCTTGTCTCAATGTTGTTGCGCCTCATGTCCTCTCTCTCCTTCTCCTTCTCTCCCACTGCCCTTTGCCCAGTTATCCATAGGACTTTTTTTTCCCTATCTCTTTCAGATATTTGACATGCATGACATTTGTCCTTCATCAATTGCCTTTCTTACCAACTCGATTTAAAATCCCTCTTGGCCCTCTTCCCTCTTGTGTTTTGTGTGTGAATAATGCTGCAATGAACATGGGTATGCAGACATCTCTTCAAGACACTGATTTCAGTTCCTTTGGATATATTCCCAGAAGTGCGATTGCTAGATTATATTTATGGTAGTTCTGTTTTTAATTTTTTGTGCTATACTGTTTCCTGTAATGGCTATCCCATCTTAGATTCCCACCAACAGTATACAAGGGTTCCTTTTTCTCTTCATCCTTGCCAACATTTGTTATCTCTTGTCTTTTTGATAATAGCCATCCTAACAAGGCTGGGGAGGGGGTAGTGGTTAAGTTGACATAGGTCAAAGTGTACAAATTATCAGTTATAATAGGTATAAGTTCTGAGGATCAGAATGCTCCTATAGCATGTTGACTATAGTTAATAATACTGTGTTGTATACTTAAAAGTTGCTGACAGTAGCTCTTAAACATTCTCACCACACACAAAAAAGAGTTAACTATGTTAACTATGTGGGGTGATGGATGTGTTAATTATTTGTTCTTCATAATAATTCTACAACATGTATGTATATCAAATCATTATGCTGTATACCTAAATATATACAATTATATTTGTAAATTATCCCTCAATCAAATTTTATAATAGAAAATCCTCCTAACTCTCCCTATCACTTGCTGTATTATCCCTAAGCAACTTTCACAATCTGACATTTTATATATTTTATTTTTAATGTTTTTATTTTTTCCATCCAAACCTCCCCTGGCATGCTGCTAGAATATAATCAGTTTTACAACAGCACATATTTTATATGTTGTTTATTTCCATGTCTCCAGCACCAGACATGGAGACTGGCAGTGCCTCAATACATTTTTTAAATGAAGAAACAAACAGATTTCATTGGTGAAATACGGAGAGAAATGGTCAGGATATAATGATTCAATGGAACTTTTTCTATAAATTGATTGTCTTATTACATTAAAAAAGCAGGCAGAGTGAACATTGGAAATTGTAATTAGTGGTTAATTTTGTATAGTAAGAAAATGAACTTCTTGTATTTTGCTATACTTATAAAATGCATTAAAATAGAAAGTGAGAATAACTCAAAAAATGAGATAAAAATCATTACTTTTACCAAGGATATAGACACACTTGAGATTCTTAATCTAATTGTCAGATTTTTGAAAATGGACATAACCTTGCATTCAATAATAAGTTAACACTTTAAAAAGACAGTACGGGGGCGCCTGGGTGGCGCAGTCGGTTAAGCGTCCGACTTCAGCCAGGTCACGATCTCGCAGTCCGTGGGTTCGAGCCCCGCGTCGGGCTCTGGGCTGATGGCTCAGAGCCTGGAGCCTGTTTCCGATTCTGTGTCTCCCTCTCTCTCTGTCCCTCCCCCGTTCATGCTCTGTCTCTCTCTGTCCCAAAAATAAATAAACGTTGAAAAAATAAAATAAAATAAAATAAAATAAAATAAAAAGACAGTACGTTAAACCTGTTTGATGAAATTTCATACAACCATTAAGAAGCATTCATTAAGATATTCATTAAGAATATCTAAGACAAAAAAAGAATAATGACATGGGAAATGTTCAAGACAAAATTTTAAGTGAAAGAAGTAGGTTATGAAATGGTTTACACAGCAAGATCTTAAATCTGTTGTATGTGTGCCAGTGTGTGTATATATAGGTTTATTACATGAACAGTAAAGAAAAATAAACATCATTCTAACATGATTTCTAAGAAGTGATATTATCAGAGGTAATTTTATGCTTTTTCATGCTTCTAAAATTCTGATACAAAATGTTTTAATCAGAAAAAAGAAAATCTCTTAGAGATAAAATTTACTTTGTTGTATTTGAATTTGGTCTCTTAATAGAGCCACATGATATTTAAGAATATTTTTGGTTTTGTTCCAGAGATTGGCTTTATAATCATACATTTATGTAATTAGCCTTAGTCTTCTATTTCTTTATAAAAGTTTAGTATTTCCTCCTGTGGACAGTGATATTATTTACATGTCATTTTCCTCCATTTCCTTCCCATTCTCTGTTATCCACCCATTTTAGTTAATATTATTATCTTTGTTGATTTTTACCTTTACCTTGTTATATTTTAATGCCTCATTTTTTATGCAAACTAACTCACTGAATGCTATAAATTTTTTGAGCATCAAAACATAGATATGATGGTCATTGCATAATGACCACTATAGCAGTTACCTGGCTCTATGCTAGTGCTCCAAAGCCTGTGGGGCAAGAGCTTCTCAGACTTCTCATATTTGTGACTGACAGACCTCTAGAATTCCAGACAAACTTTATTATTATTATTCTCATTATTATTATTATTGCTACATTCTCAATGCTTTACATTAGAAATTGACATACTGGAGTTTCTGGGTGGCTCAGCCGGTTAAGTGTGTGGCTGTTGATTTTAGCTCAGGTCATGATCTCTTGTGGTTCAAATGAAGGGACATTATCGGATAAAAGTCTCCTTAAGGAGGTGTGAAAAGATTTAGTGGACCAAGCAAGGGATAGAGACAGCAGCAACAGAGGAAAGCTTTTATCACCCCAAATGAAGTTTTTATCACTCCAAAGTCTGGAGCAGAAAGGGAGGGAAATAGTGTTACTGGGTCCCAGAGAGACCTAGAGCCAAGGAGAAGTCACTCATTCGAAACTGTGGTTGTGGAGGAGGCAGCAAAACCTATCACCAAAGTCAGTATAGAGAAGGAAAAAGTGTCTTCCATCTTTCTAGTCCCCATCATTGAGATCATGCCTCTCAATGACTAAATCCAATCAATATGCAGCTGGTAGGAGAGCTTGCACGATTCAGTCAACAAGGCTCAGCCTCTCAGGCCACTAACCAGGGCAGAAAAGGGCAGGGCAAGTATCTGGGATTGGTGATGGAGAATAACTTGCATCTATCTGTCTGGTACTGGCATTTTCCGCAGACCAGTCTTTAAACCAGACCTACGACGTGTTTTTCCTCTTTTGTTTTCTGCACATAAGGAGTGCTCCATGAAGCCATAGATTGGTTGACAGTGAGTTAGGAAAGTGGCAGGAATAGTTCGTAGAAACAGATCCTGTCTCCTCTTGCCCTGTAATTTCTTGCTGGTGTCTTGCATTAGCCAAACCATACCAGAATACAGATGGCCAGGGAGCCCGCGTGATGAAGTCTGCAGGCATCAGCCTGACAGACAAGGGTGGAGCTTTGCAATGGCCATGGCAGACAAGCCTAAATAACTATCACAAATTGAATCTGTTGAAATTGGGTCTTATATGGACTCAATTCTTGAAACTCCATTAATACAAAATTAGAGATGTAATATTTTAAATGGGTAATATTTAAATAATTGTGTTCTTCAATCTGTAGTGTGCAAAAGTTTTCCATTTATTCAAAAATAACTGGCATGTCTGAGGAAGGGTATGAATTTGAGAGTAAGAGGAGTGGAAAAAGAGCAGTGAGTTCACTGTTTTCACCTAAGTGTTGCCAAAGATTCTTAGAAAATTATAAATAAGTACCATGTTAAAGTTTCCAGAGCCCTGTAAGCTGGATGACTGATTCATTAGGTTTCTCAAAGAACAATGAACTTTCCTCTTTTGATGTTCTCACAGGAGATGATACATCCCTCCACCATTTTGTTAACTACCTGGTCAAAAATACTTAGAGCTTTTGGATTTCCATACACTCTAGAAGTAATTTTTAGAGCACCATAGCTTTTGTAATTGATAACGAATTATTTTCTGCAATTCTCACGATGTTAAATAAACTTCCTTTTTACGCAGAAGAGTCTGAACAAATAAAACTCTGCACTCTTACCTTTTGTGACCATTTATCTTGCTTTACACTTTCTAGAAAAATCCCTTATGTCATAAACTCTTCCTTTTGAACATAGAGTTTTCAGAACATGCTCCAGAGATACTTGCTTTAAATCGACTCGTCTTGATGTCATATCTATAGTGGGACATTTTTTGTTTCACACAAATTAAATCTCTCATGCTACAGTTTATGGAATTCTGAGATGGTCATATTTATCTGATAAAACTCAAACAAATTTTGAAGCAACTTTCGCTTGGTAACTATAGCCTTGACTTGAAAAGTCGGTTTCTAGAAAGAAGGAACTAAATTTTATCTAATATTGCACATTGGAAAAATAAATAACTTCTTCTTCTCCAGTACATTCTTTTTTTTTTTTTCAACGTTTATTTATTTTTGGGACAGAGAGAGACAGAGCTTGAACGGGGGAGGGGCAGAGAGAGAGGGAGACACAGAATCGGAAACAGGCTCCAAGCCATCAGCCCAGAGCCTGATGCGGGGCTCGAACTCCCGGACCGCGAGATCGTGACCTGGCTGAAGTCGGACGCTCAACCGACTGCGCCACCCAGGCGCCCCTCCAGTACATTCTTTGGTATTCACACAATATCTTCTTGTCCATTTATTTTATTTTACTTTATTTTAAACTTGTTATTCTGAAATTATATATATATATATATATATATATATATATATATAATGAAGAAATAAAATACAGTAATTCATTATTAAGACAACAACCCTCTGTAAATACTGACCTAGATAAAAAAAACATTGCAGAAGTATAACAGTCTCTTTTTTGCTATCTTATTATTACAATATCCTCCCTCATAAAAATAATCATGCTCTTAAGGAAGACACTGGTTGGGATGAGCACTAGGTGTTATACATAGGGGATGAATCACTGGAATCTACCCTGAAATCATTATTGCACTATATGCTAACTTGGATGTAAATTTAAAAATAAATAAATTTTAAAAATAACCATTCTCATGTCATTTACAGTAATCATCTGCACACTTTCCTGCATAATTTTACCACATAAGTAAACATTCTTAAATTTAATTTTACATTTTCTTTTTGTAAAGATAGTATTGTGAGGGATCCTTAGTTTAATATTATATTTCTGAGATGTGTCTGTGTTACAGCATGCAGCTCTGTTTATCCATTTTCATTGTTGTAGAGTTTTCTTTGTAAAATGTAGAGTAATGCTTTTCCATATGACTCTCAATTTGAAATTTGTGTTAGCTATAGTTTGGGTATCATATTTATATGTTGTTAAGATGATTCTTTTACACGTCTCCGGGCATGGGAGTTGCAAATTTAAGCAATGAATCTTCCAAACCTCTAATTTTATAGATCAAGATACTAATTACTTACGTAATTATGTAAGAAAGTCAGGCTTACTTTTTGATCATTGAACTTTGCTATATTTTAAAAGGAAATATTTTTTCATTCAAAATATATTGTTTTTCAGCCATCTTTGCTTTCCCTATGTTCCACATGTGTCATATTTTCCCGTTCTTTTTCTCCTCTGTAGGGAGAATATTTTGTTTGTTTATTTTCCTTTGATTATATCTTGTAGAATTATTGTAGCCATTGATAATATAATTGATAATTTATATCAGAACAATATTTATATTTTGAAGCAAATTAAATAGTTTTTATTTTCTTTAGATTCAGGTAGATGGCCTTAATTCCAAGCTTTGAGAAAGAGCCACATAAACATCCCCTAATGCACGAGTGATATACATAATGTCAAAGGAGAGAACATTACTTTCTGACCTTCACACAAATTCTCCTCTGCCCTGTTGCTGGAAGGCTGAGAGCCCTTTAAACTTAGTGACCTACTTAGCATGGCTGTAAATGTCATTCTTATTCATGGCAACATTTAATGCTTTCCTGGATTTTGCTAAACTATTTACCACAATGATATATTGCAGAATTGAATTCCACAGTTTGATTGTGTGCTGCATAAAGAATTGCATTGTTCATCAGTCTAAAGTGGAATGCGATTCATTCTCATTGAGAGTCTGCTGGTTTCTGTGGTATGAGAACGGGAGGAGAAAACACCTTATGTTTTCACTAAAACATTCATTACTTTTATAGCTGTTTTTCCTTTTCATCGTTTACTTCTCTCCATTACTAAGTAAATCGCACTATCATGCCTTCCAGACATAATTTTTTATATTTATTTTGGCCTTTTTACCCGGCATTCACATTTGGCCTGATTTTAATCTGTCACATTTTACATAATCTTCATTATAAATTGACTACTGAGTGAAACTGATGCTCCAAAGAAATCTACAAGCACTGCAAGGAAAAGGCATCAACATTATACAGTTAGAAATAAATCAGAAATGAAAACTCAGAATTTTTAAGTTCAGTTCTTATGAATGCTCAATGTTGTCTTTTGTTTTCTTATATCTGCTAGAAAATTAGAAATGCTTTTCTCTACTAGTTAAATTACATTAAAAAATTTTCTTACTTAAAACAAATATTTATTTACAATCAACATTGAAATAAATTCTTATATATTTTTTTACATATGTGAAAATCAACACAAATATGTCCGCGGTAACTCTAAATGGCCTCATACTGAGTGTCCTTTGCAAAGACATTCAGAGTTAACACTTCTACTCATGAAAATGTTTCAATAGTATCCTTCTAATCCCGACAGAAAAGGAATACAATTATTTTAGCTACCCAGAAAAAGTGTTTGCAACAATACTTCTTACATGCTGATTGTAGGATCAATGGTTTATGTAAATCCTACAGTACTTCCAATATGTAATGCTAACAGTTTTTTAAAAGGGTTGAAAATAAGAGACAAAACACAATTGAATAGTACCTACAGTTATAGTGATACTCCAAAGAACAAAATGGCAATACGATTTTTGTGAAAATTAACTTGAATAAGTTTTACACATAACTTTTGATGATATTGAGAGTTTATTACTTTGTCTATAGCTCTTCCTTGTGGGATTCTTTTCATATGTTACTTCAGACATGCTTGCCTTAATCTTAGTTATAATAGATGATTCTAGGACTGTTAAAACTAGAAGACTGCTAGGTGAACTTTTCATAACAAATATATTGCCTTTCATCTATTAAAAAATGTAATTGCTTAAACAAATCAAATGTGTGTATATTAATAATCATATCAAGATCTATAACCCCTCTAGACTACAATGATATAGTAATTTAACAAGAATTGCTTTGTTCCTCTACAAGCCTGTCAGATCTAGGTTTTAATTATCTTCTCACCACCTCTAGGCCTTTTCATATTCAGACGGTATGTAAATTAATGTAGTCTCTCATTTTGAAAGAGTTAAGGGATAAGAATATCTTTAGAATATTTCTCTCTTACCTCTATTAACCACAGATCTACTTGCCTGTGGAGTGTAATTCAAAAAGAAAATACAGAAACTTAATTCTGGAGAGTAAGAGCAGTAGAAAAATGATCCTTGCTCTTAACAAAATAAATACAAAGAATCCTTAGGGTCATCAAAGTATAATTGAAGGAAAATTAGTTGAAAACATTTCTTTACAAATTTCTAAAACAAAACAAAATCTGTGTTCATGAAAATAGATTTCTTTATTCAACAAACATTTTTTAAGCACCTCCTTATATATTAGGTACTGTTCTAAACTTGGAACTATAATATTGAACTAAAAAGACAAAACCCCTGCCTTTGTCTAACTACATCTTGCATGTTAGGGAGAGAGACAGAAAGTAAATAAATTAAACATATGATAGGTACTGTATCAGGTAGTGGTTAGTGCTATAAAGAAAAAAGAACTGGGGTAATGGGAAGGAATGAAAAAGGGAAAAAATCTAGGGTTATCATAAAAGGCTTCTCTTAGATGGAAGTTGAGTAGCAATCAGTAGCAAGGGAGTAAAACATGGATATCTGCAGGAACAACAATAGAGATGGTCAAAGTTGATTCCAAGTTTTAGAATCTGATCAGTTAAAATGATGAAATTATCATTAACTGAGATGAGGAAGACTAGAGGAGAAGAGCATTGGCAAAAATCAGGAGTAGAGATTTGGGCATGTTACTTTTGAAGTACCTATTAGATATGCAAAGGGAAATAACATAGACAGTTTGATATTACACTAGAATTCTAGTGAGAAGCCTATATTGGATTATAAATTTGATAGTTATCAACATATAGATAGTATTTGAAGCCATGTGGTTTGATATGATAATGAGAGACTGAATAAAGATGGACAAGGTTGGAAGACTAAGCCCTGGAACTTTCCAGTTGTTGGGAGTAAATTTGAGGAGAAGGATATAGCAATAAAAAATCAGAAAGAGCACTCATGTGATAGAGTGCATCTTACTGGAAACTAAGTGAAGAAAAGATTTAAACTAAGAAGGGGCAAACAATGGTGTCAGATCCTGTTAACTGGTCAAGTATAGTAAGACTGTGAATTGACCATTGGAATTCACAAAATGGAGGCCATGACAGAATGTCACTAAAGCTGCATTGATATAGTTGTTTGGGTAAAGGCTTGATTGGAGTGGGTTCAAGAGAAGAAAATAGGAAATGATTGGAGACACGGTGTGTAAATAGCTTTTATGAAGATTTTAATATAAAGAGGGGCAAAGAAATAGAAAACTATACAAGGATATGATGTTGAAGTTTTATTGGGAGCAGGGAATACTACAGCCTATTCATGTGCTGAGAAATACCCACAAGAGAGGGAAACTCAAAAAGAGGAGAAAAAAAGAGCTGTGTCTTTGAGTAGACAAGAGAGAATGGGATCCAGTTCACATGTGCAAGGGTTAGCCTTGGATATCATTAGTAACCATTCTTTGATAGCAACAGGAAGGAAAGGAAAAGATATAAATCCAGACAAAAATAAATTGGTAGATGTAGTGGTAAAAGTAGAATCTCTTATCAGTTAGATTTTATATTGTCAACGAATAAGAAAGATCACGAGCTAAAAGTAAATAAGGAGAAGAAAATATTCATACTTTGTGAAGAGAGAAGGTAGGAAATAGTTACCTAAGAAAGGAAGGGAACAAATGCATTAGGGAAATACGCTATGATTCCATTAGGACTCATGCATTTACAATGAGATCCTTTTAGCACCTTTATATGTTTTTCCATTCAAGTTTAGTTGCTTCGTTGCAGGTATGAAATAGGCAGAGAATTATATTTAGCTATGGTTGGGGTTTTACCAGACAAGTAACATGAACAGAGAAGAGACAAGGAAATTGAGTGTATATGAGGGCAGCTTGCCTGGGTAAGGTTGAAAGTGATGATTGAGGGATTGGGAGATAGGGAAAACATGAAAGGCAGTTGATTGGTGGTCCCAGGCAACTGGATATTAAAGGTTGGTTTACACAATGGAAGGAATTGGAAAGAAAGGAGGCAGTGGTTGATGAGGTTTTTGGGGTGACAGTGGGGTTCGTGGGGTCTGAAGCCAACGACCAAGAAAGAATTCTTGAAGACATCTTTGGTGAAAAAGGTGGCTTTATTAAAGCACAGGGACAGGACCTGTGGGCAGGAAATGCTGCCCCAGGATCATGAGGAAAGACTGGTTGTATACTATGGAGTTGGGGGAGGTAAAGTCAGAGGAATTTTTTTTTAATGTTTATTTATTTTTTGATAGAGAGGGAGAGAGCACGAGTGGGGGAGGGGCAGAGAGAGAGGGAGACACAGAATCTGAAGCAGACTCCAGGCTCTAAGCTGTCAACACAGAGCCTGACGTGGGGCTCAAACCCACAGACTGTGAGATCATGACCTGAGCTGTAGTCAGGAAGCTTAACTGACTACGGTAAGGTTGTTTTCCCTCTAACAAAGCTAATATTAGCATTAAGACAGTAGGTGGTTCCTGGAGAAGCATTTTACTCTGCCATCCTCAAGTATTTATCAATCGGCTGCAGGTTATAAGGAAATTTAGTTCTGTCTACCATTTCCTTCTGCCTTTGTTTCCCACATCATTAATGAAAGGTGATGTTGAGACTTGAGGAAATGGAGTCTATAGGTTTCTGGAGATTAGGCTATTGATAAGATTGCCTTTCTCTTGTAATTTACTAAGATATTTGTAAATAAATGGAGACTCAGGTCCAGCAGGACTATGATCTCTATCAGTTAACCCTTTGTTTTTCCCCTTTCCTTTCTTCTTGGGCAGCTGGGAGTGCTGGAGGAATGTCACACATATCCCACCTGGTGCGGGGGCGCTGTTTGTGGCCTGTCAGCTTGCCTTATGCTCCCTCATCAGTGGTCAGAATGGATGCCTGGAGATGAGACTGTGGAGTGAGTTATATCAGATATCAGAGAGAAAACACAGGCAGACTGACTTTTGGATCTTAATATTTGAGCCAGGAGATCGTTGGGTCATGGTTCAGCATTGGATTCATTGGTCCAGAGACCTCTTGTTCCAGACACCACAAGACTCCATAAAACAGTGCCAATCCTCCCTGCTTTTCAGTTCTGCCTTGGTTGTCATTTTCTCAGGAAAACTGGGGTAGGGGGAACTGTTAGGCTGAGTGAATTATCGCTGTATTTTGTCGTTTCTGCTAACACCTTGACCAGTAGCTCCATACCCAAACTCAGCATTTGCCTTCAGGTAGCATCCTTGGCTCATTGTTATTTGAAGGGCTCTTTGCTCTAGAAACTGGCTCATTTAGGCTTGAGGCCTCCACTGCTCTTTGATAGTCCTTTAAAAAAGTATGAGCTTTATTTTATCTGGATTTATCTTGATGTACTATGGGAACAAAGTTATTCTGCATTCTTTTACATCCTGTGTGCAGTGGAGTTCACCATCTGACTTTTCAGCTTCTTGATGCATGCATGCCCCCACAATAATGAAAATCTGTTGGGATGAGCTTAATCGATGACTGATTGACGCAACCAAGGATATCTTTTACTTAGGCTTCTAAATGATCATGATCACTTTTCTTTCCTGAAACTCCATAGTGTTCAGCATATTTTTGACACAATATTTTGGCAATAATAATCAGATTTCTAGATTCTTCGTCATCATACTTTTCATATGAATGCATTCATGTTTGTTAATGCTTCTGTAATGTGGCATCCACAGCTGGAAAATTTTCTCCATGTTCAAGCATCATGCGATCATATTTAATCCCTTTACCTGGTCATTCCAATTTATGATGTCTAACTTTAATTAAGTTTAAATTGCAATGAGAGATTTTGGTTTGGTTTCATATTGAGCTTCTAGTCAAATAAAGCCCTTGGGTCATCTCCATGCAGAAAAGAGAGCAGCCATCCCCCTTTCTGTTCCAGGGTGATAAACCAGTTAAACAACAGGTCAAGATTTTATCCGTATTGCAATTTTCTTTGTTACAAACCATAATTACAGCCCATGTTATCCTATTAATTATTATGAATTTTTATCTAATATATTAACTACTGACACATTTTTTAATTGAGCATTTCTTAAGCGTATTTTATGTGCTTTGAGACTTCATTCTTTCTACCTCATTTGTCTCTGTCCCTTTAGCACAAATAAACAAAGATATTTTAAAATCCTACCTTTGTTCATCATGGTTGTACATCTTATAAAAGAATGACTGATTAGAAAGTTTATAGGTCTGACCTGGTCCTTTTAAAAATTGAAGATTAATGGGGCACCTGGGTGGCTCAGTCAGTTAAGCATCCAACTTGGCTCAGGTCATGATCTCACGGTTCATGGGTTAAAGCCCCGCATCAGGCTCTGTGCTGACAGCTCAGAGCCTGGAGCCTGCTTTGGATTCTGTGTTTCCCTCTCACTCCCTCTCTCTCTCTGTCTCCCCCTCTGCCCCTCCCCCACTTGTGCTCTATCAAAAATTAATAAACATTAATTTTTTTAATTTGAAGGCTATTGATATCCCTTCATAAAATATTGTACAAACAAGCACAATCATTAAGCATGTGTATTCTACACTCAGATCAAGGCCTAAGTGGGCATAACTGATTGTCATATACTCATGGTCCTAGAAGTCATATCAGTTGTAGATGATAAGTAAATACATAGGGTAGCTTATCATTATAATGTTGTATGGCATGTCATGTTAATCATAATTGTGAGTTTAGGGTGCTTTGTATCTGACTTTGAAATAGGCCTAAATATTTAAATTAAAAATGCCTGCTCCTGATACTAATGTGAGAAATAAAGCCAGAAAGAAATGTAGAGAAAATTAAATTTCCTTATAACCTGCAGCCCACTTACAAATAGTTGAGGCAGTCAGAGTAGGACATTCCTCCAGGAACTCCCAACTGTCTTAATGTTGTTTCTTTGCTAGAGGTGAAAAAAACCTTAGCTTGACAATAGCTAGGCCTCCAGGATCCTGTGAGTCTTCTGTAACCTATGAAAGTCCTTTGGGAAACTTGCCTCTGTCTTTACGTTCCTCAACTCCCTCACAGGTGTATAATCAGTCATACCTCACAAACCCCAGTGCAGCTCTTTCTGCCCACTGATCCTATCTCTGTGCTTTAATAAAACTACTTTTTTGCACTAAAGATGTCTCAAGACTTTCTTGGCTACCAGCTCTGAATCCCAACATTTCCACATCAATACCATATTATGATGTTGGATCAATCTAGTGACCAAATAGAAGCACAAATTAAATTATAGTTTTGATGATCAAAGCAAGATAAATTTGACTATTTGGAAATTGTTATCAACTGTTAACAGTAACTGGTAATTAAACTTCCTCATATTCTTTACAATGAAATTGTTATGTATCTCATAAGGTTCCAAGGTACATTTCAAAATTTTCTGCCAAGAAAGACTTTAGTTGGTTTAGAAACTTAATTGATAAAGTTAAACTGTATCTAATCAGAGGATATGCTCAGATGTTAGCCATTAATATATGTGTATATGTGCATGTGTACATATAGTATGTGTATATAAACATATACATATATACATATTCTTACTATTCTTTCAATATTCTGAATAAGTTAAATAATGTATTGAAATTTAAAGATAAGTGATGAAATGACTGATATAATTAGCAATGTCTTATATATATATGAATTTTCTTTTCTTGACGTTGTGTAACAGAAATAAAACACAGAAATAAAGGTAAATTATGAAGTTAAAATGGTAAAGTGACTGCAATTGCCCATCATTATGCCAATTTTATGTTATGTTCATCAAAACAACCCCATATGTTATTGCCTGACTTTTTAAAAACATTTTTTTAACATTTATTCATTTTTGAGAGACTGAGAGAGACAGAGCATGAGCAGGGGAAGGGCAGAGAGAGAGGGAGACACAGAATCAGAAGTGGGCTCCAAGCTGTCAGCACAGAGCCCGACGCGGGGCTCAAACTCACAAACCGCCGAGTTCATGACCTGAGCCGAAGTTGGGCGCTCAACCGACTAAGCCACCCAGGCGCCCCTGCCTGACTTTTTAATAATAAAATACTATAGATGTGAACTTGTAAGATGCATTAATAATTTAAAAAGTGATTTTTTTAAACATTGTGGATAAGCATGTGATTTCTTTACAATAAAAGATATTTCAAACTAGTCCTTTTCCATTTCCCCTTCTCCCTCTGACAAATCTGGGACCTTATAGATTGGTGTTTTGTTTTTGTTTAAACCGTGAGAGTATTTCTTTTTTTAAGTTTACTTGTTTATTTTGAGAGAGAGAGAGAGAGAGAGAGAGAGAGAGAGTGTGCAGGTGTGCTCAAGGACATGTGCATGAAGGGGCAAAGAGAGGAGAGAGAGAGAATCCCAAGCAGGCTCTGTGCTGTCAGCACAGAGCCCTAGCGATGCAGGACTCATCCCCTGACCCTGGGATTCCAACCTGAGCTGAAATAAAATGTCAGAGGCTTAACTTGCTGAGCCATACAGGTGCTCCATAGCTTTGTATTTTGAATACACTTTGTTTATTATAGAAACCATTTAAAGTTATTTCTTATGTGCAGTAATGTCTGCATCAAGCTTAGCACGAAGCAAATCTTAGGCTTCCATTTTTTATGAATAAATGGTAAAAACAGGTTACTCATTTTTTGTATTTAACAATTAATTATTATTAAACCACTAACATTTTTTGTAGGCAGGGTGTGAATTAGCCTATATTGTGAAATTCATGATTTATGTTGATTGGTATTTTCTCCCCATTTAAATTATTGTCTTCTAGAGATGCTTGGATGACTCAGTCGGTTAAGCTTCTGACTCCTGATCTTGGCTCAGGTCATGATCTTGAGATCCTGAGGTAGAGCCCCATTACAGGAGGGTAGGATAGAAGCTGATCCTTGTCTCACCAAGTTGAAGACTGAATCTCACGGATGACAACAGGGAGTGAGCAAAGCAATAGAGTTTATTGGGAGAAAGTATAAAGCTTTCAAGAGTGAGAGGGTTCCCAAATGGGTAGGATTTTTGTCCCTGACTTTTTATTGGTACCTTATCAGAAAGTCTGTGAGACTCTATGCATGGCACCTAGCCCAGGTAGGTCTGGAGTAAGTAATCCTTTTTTGTTTGTTTGTTTGTTTTCTGAACCCTGCTGCTGCTTCGGCCTCCCACTTGCAGCTGCCTGCCTGGTTCCCTCAGGGTCCCTTATCTCTCCCTGCCTGATGTTAACCCTTTCCCTACTCATTCCTCCCCCTGGAATAGGGTCCCTTAACTGCCATTGGGGAACAAGGATGATATCTGGTCTGGCTTCTTCAAGCTGGCAAGGAACGGTGTGAGGGTACGGCAGTCAGAGCCTACCCAAGGGTTGGTCGAGTGCTCCGCAATATGGTTCTACAGGAAGGCTGGCAGGTATGTGGCGGCACAAACATCAGCAGACACAAAGAGAAAAACACAAAGTAAAGATTATACTGACCAACCAGATGGCATCTCTGAGATAATGTCCCCAGTTCCCAAACCACTCAAACAATCCAGGAGAGTCCCTGACTTTGTCTAGTTGTGCCCAAATGTCATCTATCAGTTGTGAGACTCTATGGGAATTATCGGTTATTTTGAAATGACACAGGTGAGAGCCTCACTCACAGCCCAGGTGATGGAAGAGCAGTAAATAATAAATGGTGGCTCGATTTTCCAAGAGTCAGGCCTTAACTTCACTTAATTCTTGATTTAAAGCATCTAATGCTTGTGAGGTGTCATTTAGAGTTCTGCTGAGTAAGAACTTTATTGCTTTATTTTGCAGTGTAAAACTTTTCCAAAAACCAGGAGTCCTACCAGACAAAGAGCCAACACAGCTGTTTATCATTATTACTTTGCAAATTTTTAGGTAAAGCCAAACCTGGGTATTATTCATAAAGTAGAACTTTTATTACTTTTTTGCAAAATGGAAAGCCTCTACCCAACTAGTACAAGTATCAACCCATACCAACAGATGTTGGAACCCCTTTGACCTTGGCATAGGAGTGAAATCTAATTGCCAGTCTTCCCCTGGATAGCTTCCAGTTCCTTGATTGCCTGAGAGAGCAAGTTTGTGGTTGAGAGGGTTGTTTCTAAGACAGACTTCACAGGCTGATACTACTTGCTGAACTGTCCTTGACAAATTTTTCCCAGTAAATATCTTTTGGGCCATTTGATAAGTTTTATCCCTCCCTAAATGAAAGAAGGGCCTGATGCAGTGCTTTAATGATCTTCCAGCTCTGTGAGCTAGGCAATAGTAATTGCCTCTGCTCTGTTTGTAACTATCCCGAGGGCTGGAGACAGTGTCCATGAGTCAGACCCCAGTTCATTTCCTCAGGGGAGTAGGTGGGTCTAAATTGAGCAAGAGAGTTATCCCAAATAAGTGAAGCCTCAATAATATCTTTTTGTTGAATGGACTGCTTGGTGGTGACTTTTGCAGCCATATATGCAGAATTATTACTGACAGCCGTCTCATCGGTCCCTTTTGTATGCCCTTTACAATGCATAACAGCTACCTCCTAAAGCAACAGGATAGATTTGGAAAGTTATCGATCACCTTATGATAGGGGAACCATTTGCAGTCAGAAAATACTATTAGAAGTCTTAATGCAAAAGGCTGGAACTTCTAAGAGCAAAGCCTGGGAAGATGGTGGCGTAGGAGGACGCTGGGCTCACTGTATCCTGCTGATCACTTAGATTCCACCTACACCTGCCTAAATAACCCAGAAAACCACCAGAAGACTAGCAGAACGGATTCTCTGGAGCCAAGCGCAGACGAGAGGCCCACGGCAGAGGGTAGGAAGGGCGGAGAGGAGAGGCAGTGCGTGCTACATGGAGGAATGGCGGGAGGGAGCCGAGGCAGAGGGGCATCCCGATGGCCAAGCAGAGGCCCCAAGTCTGGCTTCCAAAAATGGAGGGGCCGGACGGAGTGTGTTCGGACAGCAAGCGGAACTTAATATCTGGAAGGTTATAAGCTAACAGCTCTGCTCAGAGAGTGGGAGGGCAGGAGCACAATGGGAGGGAGAGTTGTTGAGCCCCAGATGACAGAGGCACTTGCCAGCGCCATCTCCCTCGCCCATCCCCCAGCCAAAATCACAAAGGGAACCAGTTCCTGCCAGGGAACTTGCTTGCACTGCGCAAACACCCAACGCTGTGCTTCTGTGGATCCATCCCTCTGGTGGCGGGTCTGCCTCCCTCCAGGTGCCGCAGGGCCCCTACTGAAGCGGATCACCGAAGGATAAGTGAGCTGAGCCTGCCCCTCCCGCCCCTGTGCACCTTGCCGATCCACCCCAGCTAATACGCCAGATCCCCAGCACCACAAGCCTGGCAGTATGCAAGCAGCCCAGACGGGCCACCCCACCCCACAGTGAACCCCATCCCTAGAAGAGGGGAAGAGAAGGCACACACCAGTCTGACTGTGGCCCCAGCAGTGGGCTGGGGGCAGACATCAGGTCTGACTGTGGCCCTGCCCACCAACGCAAGTTATTCAAGACAGCACAGGGGAAGTGCCCCCCAGTCCCGCACCACTCCAGGGACTATCCAAAATGACAAAATGGAAGAATTTCCCTCAAAAAAACGTCCAAAAATAACGACAGCTAACAAACTGATCAAAAACCATTTAAACAATATAACAGAAAGTGAATTTAGAATAATAGTCATAAAATTAATCACTGGGCTTGAAAACAGTATAGAGGACGGCAGAGAATCTATTGCTACAGAGATCAAGGGACTAAGGAACAGCCAGGAGGAGCTAAAAAATGCTATAAATGAGCTGCAAAATAAAATGGAGACAACCACAGCTCGGGTTGAAGAGGCAGAGGAGAGAATAGGTGAACTAGAAGATAAAATTATGGAAAAAGAGGAAGCTGAGAAAAAGAGAGATAAAAAAAAATCCAGGAGTATGAGGGGAAAATTAGAGAACTGATGCACTAAAGAGAAATAATCTACGCATAATTGGTATTCCAGAGGAGGAAGACAGAGGGAAAGGTGCCGAAGGGGTACTTGAAGAAATCATAGCTGAGAACTTCCCTGTTCTGGGGAAGGAAAAAGGCATTGAAATCCAAGAGGCACAGAGAACTCCCTTCAGACGTCACTTGAATCGATCTTCTGCACGACATATCATAGTGAAACTGGCAAAATACAAGGATAAAGAGAAAATTCTGAAAGCAGCTAGGGATAAACATGCTCTAACATATAAAGGGAGATCGATAAGACTCGTGACGGATCTCTCTACTGAAACTTGGCAGGCCAGAAAGGAATGGCAGGAGATCTTCAATGTGATGAACAGAAAAAATATGCAGCTGTCTGCATATTATCCAGCAAGTCTGTCATTTAGAATAGAAGGAGAGATAAAGGTCTTCCCAAACAAACAAAAACTGAAGGAATTTGTCACCACTAAACCAGCCCTACAAGAGATCCTAAGGGGGATCCTGTGAGGCAAGGTACCAGAGGCATCCCTACAAGCATGAAACCTACAGACATCACAATGACTCTAAACCCATATCTTTCTATAATAACACTGGACGTAAATGGACTAAATGTGCCAACCAAAAGACATAGGGTATCAGAATGGATAAAAAAACAAGACCCATCTATTTGCTGTCTACAAGAGACTCATTTTAGACCTGAGGACACCTTCAGATTGAGAGTGAGGGGATGGAGAACTATTTATCATGCCACTGGAAGTCAAAAGAAAGCTGGAGTAGCCATACTTATATCAGACAAACTGGACTTTAAATTAAAGGCTGTAACAAGAGATGAAGAAGGGCATTATATAATAGTTACAGGTTCTATCCCTCATGGAGAGCTAACTATAAATGTCTATGTGCCGAATAGGGGAGCCCCCAAATATATAAAACAATTCCTCACAAACATAAGCAACCTTATTGATAAGAATGTGGTAATTGCAGGGGACTTTAACACTCCACTTACAGAAATGGATAGATCATCTAGATACACAGTCAATAAAGAAACAAGGGCCCTGAATGATACACTGGATCAGATGGATTTGACAGATATATTTAGAACTCTGCATCCCAAAGCAACAGAATGTACTTTCTTCTCGAGTGCACATGGAACATTCTCCAAGATATATCACATACTGGGTCACAAAACAGCCCTTCATAAGTATAAAAGAATTGAGATCATACCATGCATACTTTCAGACCACAATGCTATGAAGCTTGAAATCAACCACAGGAAAAAGTCTGGAAAACCTCCAAAAGCATGGAGGTTAAAGAACACCCTACTAAAGAATGAGTGGGTCAACCAGGCAATTAGAGAAGAAATTAAAAAATATATGGAAACAAACGAAAATGAAAATACAACAATCCAAATGCTTTGGGATGCAGTGAAGGCAGTCATGAGAGGAAAATACATTGCAATCCAGGCCTATCTCAAGAAACAAGAAAAATCCCAAATACAAAATCTAACAGCACACCTAAAGGAACTAGAAGCAGAACAGCAAAGGCAGCCTAAACCCAGCAGAAGAGAGAAATAATAAAGATCAGAGCAGAAATAAACAATATACAATCTAAAAAAAACTGTAGAGCAGATCAATGAAACCAAGAGTTGGTTTTTTGAAAAAATAAACAAAATTGATAAACCTCTAGCCAGGCTTCTCAAAAAGAAAAGGAAGATGACCCAAATAGATACAATCATGAATGAAAATGGAATGATTACAACCAATTCCTCAGAAATAGAAGCAATTATCAGGGAATACTATGAAAAATTATATGTCAACAAATTGGACAACCTGGAAGAAATGGACAAATTCCTAAACACCCACACACTTCCAAAACTCAAATAGGAGGAAATAGAAAGCTTGAAAAGACCCATAACCAGCGAAGAAAATGAATAAGTCATCAAAAATCTCCCAACAAATAAGAGTCCAGGACCAGATGGCTTCCCAGGGGAGTTCTACCAGACGTTTAAAGCTGAGATAATACCTATCCTTCTCAAGCTATTCCAAGAAATTGAAAGGGAAGGAAAACTTCCAGACTCATTCTATGAAGCCAGTATTACTTTGATTCCTAAACCAGACAGAGACCCAGTAAAAAAAGAGAACTACAGGCCAATATCCCTGATGAATGTGGATGCAAAAATTCTCAATAAGATACTAGCAAAGCGAATTGAACAGCATATAAAAAGAATTATTCAGGGGCGCCTGGGTGGCTCAGTCGGTTAAGCGGCTGACTTTGGCTCAGGTCATGATCTCGTGGTCCATGAGTTTGAGCCCCGCGTCGATCTCTGTGCTGACAGCTCAGAGCCTGGAGCCTGTTTCAGATTCTGTGTCTCCCTCTCTCTGACCCTCCCCCGTTCATGCTCTGTCTCTCTCTGTCTCAAAAATAAATAAACTTTAAAAAAGAATTAAAAAAATAAAAAAAATAAGAAGAATTATTCACCATGATCAAGTAGGATTCATTACTGGGCTGCAGGGCTGGTTCAACATTCGCAAATCAATCAATGTGATACATCACATTAATAAAAGAAATGATAAGAACCATATGATCCTGTCAATCCATGCAGAAAAGGCATTTCACAAAATTCAGCAACTGTCTTAATAAAAACCCTTGAGAAAGTCAGGATAGAAGGAACATACTTAAACATCATAAAAGCCATTTATGAAAAGCCCACAGCTAACATCATCCTCAATGGGGAAAAACTTAGAGCTTTTTCCCTGAGATCAGGAACATGACAGGGATGTCCACTCTCACCACTGTTGTTTAACATAGTGTTGGAAGTTATAGCATCAGCAATCAGACAACAAAAGGAAATCAAAGGCATCAAAATTGGCAAAGATGAAGTCAAGCTTTCACTTTTTGCAGATGACATGATATTATACATGGAAAATCCGATAGACTCCACCAAAAGTCTGCTATAACTGATACGTGAATTTAGCAAAGTTGCACGATACAAAATCAATGTACAGAAATCAGTTGCATTCTTATACGCTAATAATGAAGCAACAGAAAGACAAATAAAGAAACTGATCCCATTCACAATTGCACCAAGAAGCATAAAATACCTAGGAATAAATCTAACCAAAGATGTAAAAGATCTGTATGCTGAAAACTATAGAAAGCTTATGAAGGAAATTGAAGAAGATATAAAGAATGGAAAAACATTCCGTGCTCATGGATTGGAAGAATAAATATTGTCAAAATGTCAATACTACCCAAAGCTATCTACACATTCAATGCAATCCCAATCAAAATTGCACCAGCATTCTTCTAAAAACTAGAACAAGCAATCCTAAAATTCATATGGAACCACAAAAGGCCCCGAATAGCCAAAGTAATTTTGAAGAAGAAGACCAAAGCAGGAGGCATCACAATCCCAGACTCTAGCCTCTACTCCAAAGCTGTCATCATCAAGACAGCATGGTATTCGCACAAAAACAGACACATAGGCCAATGGAATAGAATAGAAACCCCAGAACTAGGCCCACAAACGTATGGCCAACTCATCTTTGACCAAGCAGGAAAGAGCATCCAATGGAAAAAAAGACAGTCTCTTTAACAAATGGTGCTGGGAGAAATGGACAGCAACATGCAGAAGATTGAAACTAGACCACTTTCTCACACCATTCACAAAAATAAACTCAAAATAGATAAAGGACCTGAATGTGAGACAGGAAACCATCAAAACCCTAGAGGAGAAAGCAGGAAAAGACCTCTTTGACCTCAGTCGTAGCAATTTCTTACTTGACACATCTCCAAAGGCAAGGGAATTAAAAGCAAAAATGAACTACTGGGACCTCATGAAGATAAAAAGCTTCTGCACAGCAAATGAAACAATCAACAAAACTAAAAGGCAACCAGCGGAATGGAAAAGATATTTGCAAATGACATATCAGACAAAGGGCTAGTATCCAAAATCTATAAAGAGCTCACCAAACTTCACACCCAAAAAACAAATAATCCAGTGAAATAATGGGCAGAAAACATGAATAGACACTTCTCTAAAGAAGACATCTGGATGGCCAAGAGGCACATGAAAAGATCCTCAACATTGCTCCTCATCAGGGAAATACAAATCAAAAGCACGTTCAGATATCACTTCACGCCAGAGTGGCCAAAATGAACAAGTCAGGAGACTATAGATGCTGGAGAGGATGTGGAGAAATGGGAACCCTCTTGCACTGTTGGTGGGAATGCAAATTGGTTCAGCCGCTCTGGAAAACAGTGTGGAGGTTCCTCAAAAAACTAAAAATAGACCTACCCTATGACCCAGCAGTAGCACTGCTAGGAATTTACCCAAGGGATATAGGAGTACTGATGCATAGGGGCACTTGTACCCCAATGTTTATAGAAGCACTCTCAACAATAGCCAAATTATGGAAAGAGCCTAAATGTCCATCAACTGACAAATGGATAAAGAACTTGTGGTTTATATACACAATGGAGTACTACGTGGCAATGAGAAAGAATGAAATATGGCCCTTTGTAGCAACGTGGATGGAACTGGAGAGTGTTATGCTAAGTGAAATAAGCCATACAGAGAAAGACAGATACCATATGTTTTCACTCTTATGTGGATCCTGAGACACTTAACAGAAGACCACAGGGGAAGGGAAGGGGGAAAAAAGAGGTTAGAGTGGGAGAGAGTCAAAGCATAAGAGACTCTTAAAAACTGAGAACAAACTGAGGGTTGATGGGGGATGGGAGGGAGGCGAGGGTGGGTGATGGGTATTGAGGAGGGCACCTTTTGGGATGAGCACTGGGTGTTGTATGGAAACCAATTTGACAATAAATTTCATATATTGAAAAAAAAAATAAGAGCAAAGCCTGATACTTAGAATGCCAACTACCTATCAACCAAAGATTTCCTTTCGTTTCTATTAGGCTGGTTATGTTATGAGAGGCATATATGGTTATGTCTGCCCCTAAGCTTATTTTGGTGGCCTCAGGCATTAGAAGGGCAGCAGCGGCTATGACCAGCAGGCATGCTGGCCACCCCTTGTCATCATATCTAGCTCCTTGCTAAGATATCCCACAGATTGTTGAGTGGGTCCCCTGGTTTGGGTTACAACTCCAAGAGCTAGTTCTTTTTTTCAGTAACATACAAATTAATTTTTTTTCTTACTGGAAGGCTTAGGGCTGGGGTTTTTAACAAGGCATGTTTGAGTTTATAAAAAGCCTGTTGGGCTTCCAGTTCCCATTGTAGAATGGAGGCTCCATCAGATTGAGTCTCCCTTAATAATTGACATAGCGGGTGACATAGCTATTGACATAGCTATTTCCCTGAACCTGGTTTCTATAGCCTAAAATATCCAATAATTCCTAAAAACCTATGCAATTATTTATCTGTCCTGGAGCTAGTAACACTGTAGTCTCTAATTCAGTTATAGTGTCCCTTCCTCACAAGGCAGTGAGGCTCTCTTGCATTATTAAAAAAAGAAGGAGAAAAAAAATCAGGTTTTCCCATATGTATCCCAGGGGCTGAGAGAAAAATTAGGCATAAGTTTTCCAGAGACGCCTCTAATCATTATGCTGCATTTGGATAATTGGCTGAAGTGGAAAGGAAGACACAAAAGGTGGCTCTGGTATAAAGAAGGAAATCAACTGGTTCTCCTTCTATTCCCAGAGTTACCAGAGGCTCTGGGTTTCCAATGGACAATTGGTCAGGGGAGCCAACCTGAAGAGCCCCAGGCCCCATCAGTCACTTTCAGGGACACTGGTTATCTAGCCCTCATAGATGGAGGTCCCTGAGATCATTCAGATATTCCAGGGTCTCCACACAAGGGGTATGTCTTACGGAGTTTTGACTTCTGTTGTCCCTTCTGAGGACAGTCTCGTTTCCAGTGACCTGACTTGCCACATAGTGGCACTTGGTGCCAGGACCTGGGGAAGTCTGGTCTGATACAGTACGGAAGGCCATGAATAAGGCCTCAGATTTTTCTTAAGCCTCCTTTCCTGTTCTTGACTCTCCTCTTGATCTTGGTTGTAATATACCCAATCAGAAGCTCATTGTAAGAGCTCTTCCAGGGTCACTTGGGACAACAGTCAATATTTACAGCTACCTCCAAATATCTAGGGCTGATTGAGTGACAAATTTGTCCTTTAAAATCATTTCAGTCTCAGGGATTCAGGGGAGATTACCATATATCTAATGAGAACCTTCCTCAACCTTTCCAAGAAGGCCACCAGGCTCTCATTCTGTGTTTGTAAAGTAGTGGCTAAAGCAGAATTTTAATCTTGTACCAGTGTACTTTTAAAATTAATTTATTTTAACCTTAGTTTTGACCACACATAAAATTTTTCTTAAAGCTTTCCCTTTATAAACCTTCTACAACTTTCTTACGCTTTCAGATTTTGACCTAAGCCCTTTTTCTCCAAACAACCAGTCTCATCTAGGATGAAATTACTTTCTTTTACTTTTAACAAAAATGTGTTCCCCTTTCTTAGATCTTTTTGTATACCTCCTGCTTTTCTATATACAGAATTGCTTTCCTTATTTCCATCAGTCTTAATTATATTTAGCAGAATTTTAACTCTTAGAAACCTAGTCTCCAGTGAAAACTAAGTAGTAACAAATTGTGAACTGTCTGTTATACCAGAATTTTTTTAGATGGAAATTTTATGAATAAGTTAAGGACAAAGCATGATTTTTAACATATTTAAATATCCTTAGTTCTTCTGTCATAAGAAGCCAAAAGCACAAACCTATGTTTAGTAAGCAGTGCTTTAGCATTTCATCTGATTTGGAAAAGGCCTAAATATCCAATGAATTTAATCCAGTTTAGCACTCAAACAAAACTGTAAAGTTTCAGGTTACCAAAGACGCTGAAAGCTATCTTAACAATTACCCATGAAACTTTGAGACAGACAAAGTTAACCATCATTTTAAGTTTTCTTTTGCTGAAAAATTGCAACAGAGATATTCATGGGCTTATTTGACCTTCAGTAAACCTAGGTAGAAAAAGGTTCATGTATTTAATGGTGTTAACTCTAAAGACATGTCTATCTTAATTAAACCAACAAACTTAAATTTGTTTAGTGAATATGTTCCACCTGTGTCCACTTAAAAGTCAATCAATTTGTTCCCCATTGTCAATTTTTATCTAGGGCGCCAGTGAGGAAATCTGAAGTGAGCGGTGTAAGTCTAAGGGGGTGTTCTTTACTCGCTGAAAGCAGGGGAGGAGGGAGAACCCATTGTACTGGAGGCACCCAGATAGTATGGAAGCCAGTTATGCAGGCTGCACCCCAGGTGGTGTAGAAACAGGAGGAGGGGGAAGGTAAGGCCAAAGATGTGTGGTATCACCTAGAAGCCTGAAGGCAGATAAAAGGCCAGAGGACAGAGAAAAGGGTCTCCTGGTCCTAAAGCTTGTCAACTCGGACATATCAGCAGATGCAGATTTTTTTCACCAACAAGTGGAAATGGGTAATCCAAGTCACGCCATAGAAGACAGGAAATTTCCCTGAAACAAAAGGAGTTTGCTACTTGGGAATATTCCTTAAAGTCCCCATCCCAAGTGGACTAACCAGAGACAGTTGGCTCTAATTATTATAGTCATTAACCCAAGGAATGAATGAGGGAGAAGCCCCACATACAGTTAACCAGAGTTTATTAGGAGAAACATCAAGAGAGGGTGTCAGAGTCCCCTTCATTAGGAAAGGCCTGTATTTTCTTCAGCAACCTGGGTTAGGTTTTGGAACACTTCTATATGTTGATCAGGCTTGTCTGCAAATTTGCCCAGGTCCTTCTTGTTTGCTTAAAATATTGCAAGGAAAATGGAACCTTCATGGGGCCAAATTCACCAGAAGGCATTTCGGTGAATGGATACATTCAATGTGCCTTGCTTTCAGGGGGAAGATTTTTTATCCCTTGAAATCCTGGATAAGGAGGGCATGAGGGTCTAACAGGTGGCTTTTCCTGATAAGAGGCCTCAAGGAGTGAGTCTGCAAGTACTCTACCTTCCAGATCTCTTGTAGGGGCTGGAAGATTGGTACCTAATTTACAAGACTTACATAAGTCTTCCTGGTCCTATAAAGCAGAGAAGACCTGTACATAGGGAACTTCTGAACATTAACCCTCTCTTCTACAATATAGATCTAACTGTAAAATAGTACTGTACTGAATATTTCCCTCAGGAGGCCAGGATTCTCCATCCTCCAGGCCAAGTCTGGGAGAAAACAAAACAAAACAAAACTTCATGCACTTCTTTTTGAGTGTTTGTAGATCAAATCTTTCCTAATTTTTCAGAACACATTACAGAGAAGTCCTGACTGAGAAAGGTTTCCCATCTCATGATCCTGGTAGGAGTCAAGAACCTCAAGAACCTCTGTACCTGTTATATTTGAGAGGTAACTATGAAGGCGTTCCAACATATCAGCCCTCCCTTTTAGAATCAAGGTGTCCTTTGATCTGCCTTCCCCAAAGTGGGAGGATGGCCGAACACCTTGGGTCAAAGAAGGATTGGGCCAGTGGGAGTAGCCATTCTGACCCACTGCTTTAGCCCCCTTCCCTCCT
Organism: Prionailurus bengalensis; assembly: GCF_016509475.1. Lineage (NCBI taxonomy): Eukaryota > Metazoa > Chordata > Mammalia > Carnivora > Felidae > Prionailurus > Prionailurus bengalensis. The sequence continues at coordinate 23,416,062 of NC_057361.1, read as the reverse complement.
CTGGATCCTTCTCAATCTCTTAAATCTTAAGGAGTTTGGCGAGGTTAGTGATTCAAGCCTTGTTATTTATAAAAGTTATGGGTGCAAGCAAACAACTGAGGTGATTACGGGGAGGCATGTGCTGCTTATGAACGCTTCCCCGGACCGTGACCTCCAGGGCCAGTTTCCATCCTTTTACCTGTCTTGGGTGCCCAATGGGAACCATAGGGAAGATTCAGAGTGCTGGATTGCCAGTCCTTATGTGCATCCCCTGGATGAACTTTTCATGTAACAGAGAAAGTCCCTCATACCTCATTCTTCAGAGCCCCCTTGATTGGGTCCTCATTTCTTGGTCATACTAATTTGCTTGCAACCCCAACCCATGGAGTCTAGTCCACGCGGTCAATTATTTCCTTACCTAACCTCCAAGCATCCTTCCTTCCTGCATGCCTGATGTCCTATCAGCAGATGGGTCCCAATTCAAGGGTGTAATCCTTGAGACCTAGCAGCACTGTAGTTCCTAATTTTTTGTTCTTGAAACAAGAAAGCTTTCACAAGGTATCCTATTAAGGTTCCCACTGCTATTGCACACAGAGAAGGCAGTGGTGGTAGATCTGTTCTCCCATTCTTAATGTTCAAAACTCAGGGGATACAAAGGGATGACTCTAATATTGTCTGCTGATATTTGAAGCCTAGAGTCCTGGCCACATTTATGTCTGAGTTGTATCTGACAAAAGAAACATGTTTCACCAAATAAGCCCTAATTGCTGGAGCATATTGATCAGCAGGGGTTGGAAAGGTTTTAAAAGCCATTTAAGGATAGGTGAAGAAAGAATAAGGGAAGAGCAGAAAGTGGAACTGGTTAGAGGTAGGCCAAAGTTCCCCTTTCATAATGGGGGATTGACCAAATCTTTACCCAGAAGCCTGTCACCTGAGACTTGAGACAGGTGGCCATGCTACCTGCTTTTAACTGGCCAGCAGGTGCTTGATTTTGAGAGTCTTGGTAAGGCAATCCTCCGTTCAGAAAAGGAGAGGAAAGAGATCGCTGTTGCTCACCCTCTGATGGTTCCCGGGTTTTGGCACCAAAACGTTACAGGAGGGTGGAAGAGATGCTGTCCTTGTCTCACCGAGTTGAAGAATGAATCCCGTAGACGACAAAAGAGAGTGAGCAAAGCAATAGAATTTATTGAGAGAAAGTATAAAACTTTGAAGAGTCAGAGGGGTCCTGACCAGGTAGTCGCCAAGGATTTTTGTCCCTGATTTTTTATTAGAAGCTTAACGGAAAGTTTGTGAGACTCCATGCATGGCATCTAGCCCAGGCAGGTCTGAAATATGTTTATCCTTTTTTTCTCTCTTTTTTTTTTTTCCAAACCCCGCTTCTGCTTCAGCCTCTTGCTTGCAGCTGCAGCCTGCCTCCCTGAGGGTCTCCTATCTCTTCCCTGCCTAATGTAAATCCTTTCCCTGTTCAATAGCATCGAGCGTGCTTGGGATTCTCTCTCTCCTTCTCCCTCCCCTTTTTAATTTTTTTTTTAAATTATTGTCTTCTTAAGGACAGAGACAATTTTTTTTATTGTCTTCTTAAGGACAGGGACATGTTAACATTTCAGTCAGATGCAGCTGAAAGGACATTAATCTCAATATTACAAGACCAAGATGCTAGTTTCTTTTGTTTAAACTTTAATTCCAATATAGTTAACATATGGTGTTACCTTACTTTCAGGTGTACAATACAATGATTCAACAATTCCATACATCATGTAGTGCTCATAACGACAAGTGTCCTCCTTAATCCCCAACACCTCTTTCACCCATCCTCTCACCCACCTCCTTTCTAGTAACCATTAGTTTGTTCTCTAGTTAACAGTCTGTTTCTTGGTTCTTCTCTTTCTCTCTCCTGTGCTCATTTGTTTTGTTTCTTAAATTCCACATATGTGTGAAATCATATGGGGTTTATCTTTCTCTGACTTATTTTGCTTAGCATTATATTCTCCACTTCCATCCATGTCATTGCGCATGGCAAGATTTCATTCTCTTTTTATGGCTGAGTAATATCCCATTGTATATGTATACCACATCTTCTTCATCCATTCATCAATCAGTGGACACTTGGGCTGCTTTCATAATTTCACTATTGTAGATAATCTAATGCTGTTATAGATATGAGGGTGCATATCCCCTTTCAATTATTGTTTTTGTATTTTGGGGGTAAACACCCAGTAGTGAGATTACTGGATCATTGGGTAGGTCTATTTTTAATGTTGTGTGGAACCTCCATACCGTTTTCCACAGTGGCTGCACCAGTTTTCATCCCTAGCAATAGCGCATGAGGGTTCCTTTTTCTCCACACCCTCACCAACACTTGTTGTTTTTGACTTTCACCATTCTGACAGATGTGAGGTGATAGCTCATTGTAGTTCTGATTTGCATTTCCCTGATGATAAGTGATGCTGAGAATCTTGTCATGTGTCTATTGGCCATCTGGATGTCTTATTTGGAGAAATATCTGTCTATGTCTTTTGCCTATTTTTTAATTGGGTTATTTGTTTTTTGGGTTTTGAGTTGTATCAGTTCTTAATAGATTTTGGATACTAACTTTTATCAGATGGGTCATTTGCAAATAGCTTCTCCCATTCACTAGGTCGCCTTTTAGCTTTCCAAGACACTAGTTTCAACTTCGCTATGGTGAGATACTTAAAGAGTTTCTTAACTTTTCTGAGACTTAGATTCTTTTTATTACATATCAAAAGAAAAATATAATATATAATTTATGCTTTCCTAATAGTGCAATGATTGAATAAGATACATGGAAAATAACTTTTTCTCTAAAGTATCATGAAAAGAAATCTTGTTTGGTTATTATGTTTTCACTAACACTTCCTAAAAAGAAAGCAAAAAAGGACAGGGAGATGAGATATATATAGAGAGAAAGAGAGACAGCAAGAAGAGGCAACTTATTCCCTTTTATAAAATAAGAGACCATCATAATCCTCTAAATCAGTATTCTAAATTGTCTCCTAAATGGAGAATAGGAGGGTATTGAGGAGGTTGAATACATGGGAGTGTTTTGGTTGTCACATTGTCTGGAAAGTGCTACTATGTCTCTGGGGGGTGGGTAGCTGGGAGCCTAAACTTTCTATAGCTTGCAAGAAAAGAATTATCCTGCTGAAAACCTATACCAAGAAAATATTTTTAAGAAGCTTTTTTCATATTGGGGTGCCTGGGTGGCTCAGTCGGTTAAGCAGCTGATTCTTAATTTTGGCTCAGGTCATGATCTCATGGTTTGTGAGTCTGAGCCCCACACTGGGCTCATTGCTGTCAGCATAGAGCCTGCTTTGGATCCTCTGTCTCCCTCTCTCTGCCCCTCTCCCACTTGTGCTCGCTTGCTCTCTCAAAAATAAATAAACATTAAAAAAAATTTTAAGATTTTGTTTTCATATTTGAGCTAAATAAATTAAATCATATATCGGTACCTATATTTTAAAATTCTGGATCAAAAATCAGCATTTATATTAAACCAACTATAGTAGTACTCATATGCTATGTAATAAAATATTTTATGAAATCCAACAAAACCTATTATATATGTATATAATGTAAGAGCTTTTATAAACATTTAATTAATTATTGATGGTGTTGTATAGACCTAACTTTATAATTTCAATTATTTCTATTCCACGTTAATTTTCGATATACTGTAGGAATATTTTAACATCAGCATAGTACAAAGTTTTGGGACAAAAGAAATACGTTATTAGTAATGAAGCTTGGTGCCTAAAAAAAAAAATAATTAAGTTTTCTCATATTATTTAGCCCTAGGCAATTGTAAAATTTTCTGTAAAATTAAGAAACAAGCCTATTATCCCCAACCCCAATTCTTTGTTGAGGCAACTTTTAAACAGTGCAATGAATCCAATGACTTGTCTTCACACTGGAAGGATATCTTTGCAAGGAGAATTTAATCCCTCCTCCCTCCAAATTAAAAAGTACCTTCCATGGCTCAGTGCTAAAATCAATGCATTCATTATACCTCATCAAATCATTCACACTCCCTTGCATTTGGACAGTGTAAGATGCTTTCCAAATACCTTTATGGGGATGGTGTTCAGCTTTTGTGATTCTTTAGATAAGAATGGTCTTTAATCCTCTTTCTTGCCATTAATGTGCCTTCTCCCCATGCTGTAAGCAAGTTAAGATCCATACACTCCATTTTATCAAGCTCCATGTTTTCTGGAGACAATTTATTTTGAAAATTTGTGGCTAATGTTGTAGCTCTCTAGCTTCATCCTAATGAAATGTTGATAATAAGATTTCCACTTACAGTTTCCACTACTTTTACGAAAGCAAACCACTAGGCTAATTGGTTTTCTTCTTGGATTTCAGTAATGATTTAGGATTATTTTCCCTACCAGCCACCTTGGAGACAGATACTATTTTTTTGTTTTTCCATTTGTTCACCTAATATTTACTTCAAGAAAAGTACTGCTCATTTCCATACAATTCATACCTACTTATACAATGATTCTGTCCAGAAAGTTAAGGAGTGGAATATAAATATTAAAGGAATATTAGTAATGGTAGAATATGGTAATGTCATCAATCAGGAAAAACTATACTTAGCTTGGCCCTTATGTACTCTGGAAAAGTTCAATTTAATTGAAAAGGGGGAAATGAATAAAAATTGTAAGCCTTCTGAACAAATACAAGTAGTTTGTTCTTTTATTATGTGACATCTTGGTTAAAATACTTTTATTTCTCCCAACTCCAGCATTACCTAGAGCCAAGTTTAATTTTTTTGTAAGATTTGCTAAATCAATCTTCTTCATTCTGTTCCCTTTTTATGTACAAATCATGAGGAAATAAAATTCAAACAAAATGTTTCTTGACATAGAGACTTGGTCATTTCCTCTTTGTGTTGGGTAAATTAATCTTTCATCTCTCATCACAGAATACAAAATTTCCAGGAAAATGTATAAGAAAATACAACTAAAATTTTATTAAGCTGACTAAATACTGTATGTAGCAAATACATTGAATTATTTTAAAATAATACTCATTTCACCATTTCTGTTGTTGTATCTACATTGCAAGTGCTTGCTACATTTATTTTCCAAATTGTTTCTTGTAATGTGTTTGCCTTATTTGCTGCTTCTCAACTCTGTAAATTCAAAGTCTCCATGTGCAAGAAACACAGTTTCTGAGATGTGGATAGCCCATTCATGGCCAGATAAACAACTTTTTAAGATGATATATAACTTCTTGGTGGACATTTTCTTAAAACCATGTCTACTCTCTAAGATTACAAGTTCTCCATCTAAATAGAATTTCCTTAGTATATTCAAGGTATACTAAAGGCATCAACTATAATCTTTGATCTGACAGTTTTATTTTCTAGTTCTGGATCCACCACTAAATGAGTGACCCTGAGAATTTACTTGAAAATTACTTGAATTTACTTGAGAATTATTGAAAATTAGAGACATACACAAGAGAAGAAAACAATACACCACCTCCAACCAACTAATAATAGAGAACATATTAAAATACTTAAAGCCCCCTGTGTACCCTTCCTCAACTACATTCCTTCTCTATTCACCATAAGATTTATTCTCTTGAATTGGATGCTTTCCTCCTTGCATTCTTAATACATGGATGTATATCACAAACAATATATTGTGATATACATTTTAATTACAATTTCTTCATATATTCCAAATGCAAGTACTAGAGCTGTTACATAATCAAATATATATCCTTTGCTTCATATCTTCCCAAATTTCCACTTATAAGATTCTTTGTATTATGAGGCTACAGCATATCAGGGATTATCTCTACTGCACTTACTACTAGCAGTATGATCCTTGCTTCTATCTAGCCAGCCTTTGATATGATTCCAAAATTCATTCTTAGAGTCAGCTTCCTAAAACCACTGTCATTATCAAGTATCTTAGTTTTCCCCGACAATAGATTCTGTGATGAGAATTTGAATGAAAGTAGCTTGAATGAAAGTAGTTGAGCCAAAATCTTGGAAACCCTGGTAGGGGAATGAAAATGTGAGAGATGGAAGAAAACAAACCAATAAACAATTTGTTACTGAGCAGCTAACTCATGAGGTTAAGTTGGGCTCAATCTGTATGGGGAACCAGGCCCCACAGTCATCTACTCAAGGATAAAGGAGGCTGTGGTATTTATCCTTTCTCTCTCCACCATCATTGGCAGAGGGAAGATACTACTCTCTGGCACTTTGGACCTGCCCCATGGATGCCCTGGGAGAAAACCCTCGGTAGAGAGCTGCTGATGCTTCCTGGAGGATGCCATTGGCATGTACTGAAATGGTGAGTACAAAATGGACACGGGCAAGGCACTGACAGCACCTGCTGCTATCTTCCACTGTCCGTGGACTTCTCTTTCTATACACAGATCTGATGACATCATAGCCCTGATTAAAAATGCTAAATGGCTTCCCAATTCCTGTAAGAAAAATAAATCCAAACACTCATATGTGAAACTTAAGAAACAAAAGAAAAGAACAAAGGGGCGGGGGAGAGAAACAAAAAAAAAACAGACTCTTAATTTATAGAGAACTGATGGTTACCAGAAGGGAGGTGGGTGAGGGGATGGGTGAAATAGGTGATGGGGATTAAGTACACTTATCTTAGGGTGGCTGGGTGTCTCAGTCGGTGGAGCGTCGGACTTCGGCTCAGGTCATAATCTCATGGTTTCTGAGTTCAAGCCTCTCATCAGGCTTGCTACTGCCAGCACAGAGTCTGCTTCAGATCCTCTGTCCCCCTTTCTCTCTGCCCTTCTCCCATTCACACACACTCGCTCTCTCAAAAATAAACAAACTTAAAAAAAAAGAGTACACTTACCTTGATGAGCATTGAGTAATATATGGAATTGTTGAATCACTGTATTGTACACCTGAAACAAATATAACACTGTATGTCAATTACCCTGGAATTAAAGTTTAAAAAAAAAACCTAAAAAAAAGAAGAAAAAGAAAAAGAAGTCCAAATACTAAAATAAAATGAAGCATAAAGAGACTCTTCAAAATCATTAATCTAAAAAACAAATGAACAAACAAAAATAAACAGAAACAGAATCATAAATACAGAGAAAACTGGTAGTTGCCAGAGGGGAAGGGCATTGGGGGATGGTCAAAATATATGAAAGAGATTAAGAAGTACAAATTTCCAGTTACAAAATAAGTAAGTCATGGGGATTATAAGTACGGCATAGGGAATATAGTCAATAATATTGTAATACGTTTTTATGGTGGCAGATGGTGACTATGCTTACCATAGTGAACATTTTCTAATGTATATGTTGTACACCTGAAACTAATATTATCTATCAATTATATTTCATTTAAAAGGTTTTAAAAATCATTTCTAAATCTACTTAAGAAGCTATATTCTAGATGTGCCATTTTTCTCATCCCTATCCACTTTGGAGTGTGGTATTTTATTTAACTTTTAACTTATTTTTTATTCCAATTACCCAGGAAATTTATAGGCCTTTTTCATGGAGATAGTTAGAGAAGAACCCCATATAACAATACTAGCGCAAGATGTGCTTTTACCTGTCAGAGATGATGTGGGTCCGACAGATTCTCTACACTCTTATCTAATGACCACAAGTAATCTGTGTATACTATATTCACAAAATTAGAATTTTGCAGGAATCTCAATTTCCATAGCAAATCCAGATATAATATATGATGTGTTTTATATTATATCAGTCATTTCTATAACTTATTTGAATAAAATAGTTTTCAGTTTGTATAAAGGAGAATCACTGGTTCCAGTTCTCCAGAAGCTGGGGATGGGAGTGGGATGGGGAGTAAATTCAGTAAACTCGTCTTCTCTACCCTCATTTACTTCCTCGAATCAGTTTATATGTCATGGTGTGTGAGTTGCTCTTTCAGTTGGTTTAAAACAGTACTTCTCCTAATGTTTTTCTGTACTGGTAGTAGGCACTACTCAGTAAGTCCCTTTGATGACACAATAGTTCGTGTTTCTTAGATTCTCTCAGAGCACAGAGCCTGCTGGCTAATCATATGATTAAGTGCGCTTAGGCCATTCTGGATGAGTGTGGAAAGGAATAGACCTCATACTGTCCAAATTCATTTACTGCCTGCCCTTAGTACTATTTAAGGAGGTAGAGGTTTCAAATTACTTCTTACTTTCATCTGTGGTTTTGACCACAGTAAAAAAAGCAATACACTTAAGTCCCTTTGGGAAAGTTGTTTTGTCAATGCACTAACTAGCTTCTTGTTACACATTCTTTTGCATTTTACTTCAACGTTGGATTCCTGAATGCAAGTTTTCCAACAATATTTTGTGCTCTAATAAAATGGAAATAGTCTACATCATTTACATTTTCTTTTATGCATACATTTTAAAAACTACAATATTTCAATTTATATTTGGTAGTGTACAAATGAACTGAACTGAAAATACACAAGAGAAATATTCCAAAAGTGATACTAAATGTTTAGGAGGGAGAGTGTAGTGGAAACCACCCCTTTGGGCCTCCTAGTTCTTCAGAAGCTAAACCAAACATTCTCTTTTATGATTTTATCTTTATTGTTGCTACATTACAAACCAAAGCACCTTGCATTTCACCTCTTATATTTTCTCTAAAATAAGATCAATAAACACAGTAAAAAGGAACTTCTTGTATAGTTCTTTTATTGACAATTTTCTATGGATTTTGCAAGTGTATGCTAGCCATTTCTTTAAATGTAACTTTATATCTCAATATAGGAAAAACATGTGGAAGATAGGTTATTATTAAAAATCCTTCAGAAATATTTTGGTAACAATATATTGAAAAATGCTTTTGTGTTTTTCTGTTGGAAAGACATTTTTAAAGGCTTAATACAGGGTTTTATGGTGTGAAGAAAAGTACATGTTTATATCTATGTAATATAATTATGTTTTGGAAAAAAAAGAAAATAAAAAAATTCTATAGATGCAGGACTTTAAAAACATGGGGATAAAAATAATCTTTCTAAAAGCTCAAAGACAAGATGCCTGGATGGCGCAGTTGGTTGAGCATCTGACTCTTGATTTCGGCTCAGGTCATGATCTCATGGTTTGTGAGATGGAACTCCACATTGGGCTCTGCACTGATAGTGTGGGGCCTGCTTGGGATTCTCTCTCTTCCTCTCTCTCTGCCCTCCCCTGCTCACATGCATGCATAGGCACATTCTCTTTCAGTCTCCTCAAAATAAATGGATAAACTTCAAAATAAATAAATAAATAAATTAATTAATTAATTAATTAAAGCTCAAAGAGTATGTAATGGAAAATTTGAATGTTATGGCCAGGAAATAGCAATTAAAAGATGGACAGGCTATTGTATTAGTAAGCTGTCTAAAAACAAACTCCCCATGATCTATCTTGTTTCTGATTATACAGATTTTTTTTAGTCAGTAACTATCTGAAACTTGATTTTTTTTCAGTTCTTTGTCTTTAGAAACCAGAGAAGACAGAGAGTGGGAATAAAACTGCAAATAATTATAATACCCCCATCTTCAGGGACAGACAATATACAGAGATGTATAATTTAATAATCATTTCAGTAGAAATGTTAAATATGGAAGAATACAACAGAGGTAGTAATGCCAGCCAGGACAGGAGGATGATATGACACATCAGAAAAGCTAGTCCTGGAAGAAACATGAAGTAGATATTGTGGGAGTGAATAAACCACACTGCTGTGAACACTCTTATCCATGCCTCTTGGTGAATAGATGTAAGAATTGGTGTTGGATAGATATAGATATAGATATAGATATAGATATAGATAAATATATAGATATATAGATATCTATGGAGAGAGAGAGAGCAACTGAGTCATAGATATGCATATCTTCAGGCTTAGTAGATACTGCCTAAAAGATTTCCAATGTGTTTGTCACAATCCACACTTGAATCAGCAGTATATGAGAGTGTCACTTGTTTTATAAACATGTCACTACTTGGAAGGTAAAAGGAAGACAGGGGCTGTTGCAGGTAGAGTTTGGAGGTGAATAGAATGATCCAGGCTGAGGTACAGAATATACAAAGGCCTAAGGAGAAAGGAAAACACAGCTCATTTGAAGTTATCATGGTGTGTATGTTTGTGGATGAGCAATGATAGAAAATGAGACTTAAAAAAAAGAAAGAAAATGAGAGTAAATAGGAATAAGCAAGGCATGAGATCATAAGAGGTTTTGCATGCCATATGCAAAGATTTGAAATTTATCTTTTGTAAGAGACAATTTTATATTTATATAATATTCATTTTATAATTCATATATATATATATAATATTTATTTATATGTCTACTCTAGAAATCTCATTCCTTTTTTGCTTTTAATTGAAGCATAGTTGACACCTTAGTTTCAAGTGTACAACATAGTGATTCCACAAGTCTGTATGTTACGCTATGCTCACCATAAGTGTAGCTACCATCTGTCACCATACAATGCTATTAGAATAGCATTGACTATCTTCCCTATGTTGTACCTTTCATTCCCATGACTTTTTTATCGCATAACTGGAAGCCTGTACCTCTCACTCCCCTTCATCCGTTTTGCCGATCCTTCCACCCACCATACTCCCCACCCCAGCGATCATTAGTTTGTTCTCTGCATTTATAAGTTTGTTTCTCGTTTTGTTTGTTCATTTGTTTTGTTCCTTAGATTCCACATGAAATCATATGAAATCATGTGAAATCATATGGTATTTGTCTTTCTCTGGCTTACTTCAGTTAGCATAATACCTTCTAGGTCCATCCATGTTGTTAAGTATAAATGACTAAGTTTAAATCTCTTCTGCTTGTAAGGCCCTTATCATGGAAGGGCCAAGCAGTGTCATATGAAAAGCAACAAAAGAGAATTGGTTAACCAGGACTGTCTGTGGTCTGGATTTCAAAAGAGAAAAATAAAAGAGAGTCTTTGAGATGGGTGTGAGCTGTGTCTTCTCTATCCATTCATCTATCATTGGACACTTGGGTTGCTTTCATATCTTGGCTATTGTAAATAGTGTTGCAGTAAACATAGGGGTGCATATATCTTTTCAAATTAGTGTTTTCATTTTACTTGGCTAAATTGCCAATGGTGGAATTACTGGGTCATATGGTAGTTCTGTTTTTTAATTTTTTGAGGAACGTCAATACTGTTTTCCATAGTAGCAATTTACATTCCCAAGGAACATTGCACTAGGGTTCCTTTTTCTCCACATCCTCACCAACACTTGTTATATCTTGTCTTTTTTTAAAAAAAAAATTTTAATACTGTTAATCATTTTTGAGAGAGAGAGAGAGCATGAGCAGGGGAGGGGCAGAGAGAGAGAGAGAGGGAGGCCCAGAATTCAAAGCAGGTTCCAGGCTCTGAGCTGTCATTACAGCACCCCACGAGGGGCTGGAATCCACGAACCATGAGATCATGACCTGAGCCAAAGTCAGACACTTAACCAACTGAGCCACCCAGGCACCCCCTTGTCTTTTTGATACTAGACATTCTAACAAGTGTAAGGTGGCATCTCATTGTGGTTTTGATTTGCATTTCCCTGATAATGAGTGATGGTGAGCATCTTTTCATGTGTCGGCCATCTGTATGTCTTCTTTGGAAAAATGTTTATTTAGGTCATCTGCCCATTTTTAATTGGATTATTTATGGGATTTTTTTTATGTCGAGTTGTACAAGTTCTTTATACATTTTGGCTATTAACCCTTTATTGGATATGTCATATGCACATATCCTCTCCATTCAGTATGTGTTCTTTTAGTTTTATTGATGGTTTTCTTCACTGTGTAAAAGCTTTTTATTTTGGTGTAGTCCCAATAGTTTATTTTTGCTTTTGTCTCCCTTGGCTGAGAAGAACATATCTAGAAAAATGATGCTAAGGCTAACGTCAAAAAAATTACTGCCTATGTTTTCTCCTAGGAGTTTTATGATTTCAGGTATCACATTTAGGTTTTTAATCCATTTTGAGTATTTTTTGTGTATGGTGTAAGAAAGTGGTCTAGTCTCATTCTTTTGCATGTAGTTGTCTAGTTTTCCCAACACCATTTACTGAAGAGACTGTATTTTCAAGAGATTTAACTTTTATCTTAAGAGTAACAGGAAACCAATAAATATGTACAGATTTTCAAATGTTAATTAAACTTCAATAAAGCAATTTAGAATAAAAAGGAATGAAGGATTTTTGAAAGACCACAGTAGCCAACCTTAAGGAGCTCCTAACAATCAAAGCTGGACTATTTTGTGGGAAAAAAAGAAAGATGGCATTGGATTTAAACCCATAGGATAAAACCCATAGAAAAATATAAAAATATCCTTAGGTCCATATGGATATAGATAAATCACCAGATAAATAAGTAGAGAAGAAGGGACAGCTCTTTCTTTGAGCAGAATTCCAAACGACACATGTAGGAAGAAAGAGGGAAATAGAAAAATTTACTAGTAAGCGTTCACGATGGTAATAATTGATGCAGACTAGCTCCACTGCTGGAATCTAAAAATGGTGGGTAAACGTTTGTTGAGAAATAGAATTTGCATAGTGTCAAACTATCTCTTCAGAAATATTGTCAGCTACAAATGGAAAGATAGTAAATTTACAGTGGAAAAACCTGGAAACAACTATCTTATTGGTGACATGGGTAACAGAACCAGTAATAAGACATGCTGACATAATGAAGGCTTTGATGTAATGCACAAAGGGCCCAAGATCATGTCTGTGGTATTCTTGACAAAAATATATAACCTCATTCAAATCATGAAAAAACATCAGACAAGCCCAAATTGAGGACCATCTACAAAGTAACTTATTGGTACATGTCAACAGTATCAAGATCATAAAAGACAAGGAAAGACCCAGAAATCATCAGAGATTGGAAGAAACTAAGGAGACACAGCAACTAAATGCAGTATGGAATATGACATTGGATCCTGCAACAGAAAGATGGGAATTAGTGGAAAACTTGGTGAAATGTGAATAAGATTTATAGTTCAAGGAATAGTACTGAATCAATATTAATGTACTGATTATGATAGTTGGTACATAAAATGTTAACTTTAGGAGAAGCTGAATGAGGGATATATGAGAACTCTTCACTATTTTTGCAAATTTTCTGTAAGTATAAATTAATTCCATATTAGTAATTTAAAAAATATAACTGATCCTTCATGGTAGGGAAGGAAGTAGAGATGGTCATTGCCTGAAACACAGTGACTTCAGTGAGTAGCTGTGAAAAGAATGAATATATGAAATGATAAAAGAGAAGTTACCTAACTCCCAAAAGGTGAGCAGTGGCCGAAAATGCCATAGTAAAAGGGACCTAGATGCTTCCTCATCATTTATTTCAGAACAGAACATCTAAGTCAAACATTAAATTTCAAAATGTACTAAAACCCACAGCACTTAGTTCTCTTAGAACAATAACAACAAAATACAAAGAACAAATGGAATAGAAGTTTTATGTTGGAGAAAGACAGAAGCATCTACCAAGTGGGCCTCAAACAGAAACAAAAACAAGTTTCTGTTTTTAAAACAAAAATAAAAAACCAGAATGTACTAACAGAGGGAGCAGTGATACATTTAATCCCTGAGTTAAGATACATTACAAAAAGGCATTTTAATACCTATATTTATTTATTTATTTTTTAATTTTTTTTTCAACGTTTTTTATTTATTTTTGGGACAGAGAGAGACAGAGCATGAACGGGGGAGGGGCAGAGAGAGAGGGAGACACAGAATCGGAAACAGGCTCCAGGCTCCGAGCCATCAGCCCAGAGCCTGACGCGGGGCTCGAACTCACGGACCACGAGATCATGACCTGGCTGAAGTCGGACGCTTAACCGACTGCGCCACCCAGGCGCCCCTTTAATACCTATATTTAAACACTTCATAGAAACAGAGAGATTGAAATCCAAAAACCAGTACATGTACCAACTTAAAATACCCAGTAGAAAGGAAAGTGAGAATTGTGACACCTATGTGTTTTGTTAGCACAGTGAAAAGAAGGAAAATAAAAGCAATAAAAATTATGAAGATGACATTTAGGACCTCAAGTTAAAGCTGCTTATGGAAGCAAAATTATTACTGCATAGAATGAGTTGCCTAGTATGTTCGCCACAAGGCTTATGTGGTTATTGAGCACTCCAACTGTAGGTAGTCCAATTCGAGTTGTGTTGTAAGTGTACAATATGTACCCTATTTTGAAGACTTAGTATGAAGCAAATAATGTACATTATCTTATGAATTTTTATACTGATTACATATTGGAATAGTACTCTAGACAGAGTTGGTTAATAAAATTAGTAAATTAATATCATGTAATTATTTTACTTTTTGAATGTGACTACTAGAAAATTCAAAATCACTTCCGTGACATACATTTTATTTCTGCTCGCATTATATTTCGTTTGGATAGCACTCATACAGAAGATGAAAGAGAGCTGAGTAGGGAAGCAATATTTTCAGCAGCATAGAGCCTAATCAGTAAAATTCTAGCATTTATTTTTAATATTTATTATTTATTCTTACATTCATACTCTTTTAAATTTCCGCTGGCACCACCTTTTCACTTCAGAAATGAAATCTTCATCAACTATTTAGTAAGGCCTTAATTCCGAGACATGGTGTTCTGGAGGAACATGATGACAGTGTTGCTAAAGTATCTGATGCTGTAGCCTGGCAAGCCTTCGGGGTATAGGCGGACCTGGCTCCTAGGGATGGACCTCATGTGGCATGTTGTAATTTATGTCTTTCAGTATCCAGCATAGAATTTGCTTTCAATGTCTCTTAAAAGATCCTGTCACTTTTTTCTAGACTTACCCAGTTTCTGGGGGCTAAAGGACAAAAGGGACACGAGGGAAAAAATAATTTTGTTCCTCTTTGGGTTTATACCCTATCTTCCTTTCTGCTCTGAAATCCTAATGAGATACAGCACACATCCAATAATATCAAAGCCTCTCTTCTATTTTTCTCTGTTGAAATTCAGACCATGGACAGTCCTGGTTAACCAACTCTCTTTTATTGATGTTCACTTGATACTGCTTGGCCCTTCCATGACAAGGGCCATATAAGAAAAGGAGATTTAAACTTAGCCATTCCTACTTGATATGTCTCACTTGAGTCCTCTATTAATTATTATCAAACTCTTTGGTCTCATGAACCCTGAACTCTGATCAAAGAGATCTGATCAACTCTGATCATTGAGGGCCCAAAAGAGATTTTATTAACATGCATTATAACTATCCACAGTTGCCATATGAGAAATTAAAACCACGACGTTTTTAAAAAAACATTTATCAATTTGTTTAAAATGACAATAGGGGCACCTGGTTGGCTCAGTCGGTTAAGCATCCAACTTTGGCTCAGGTTATGATCTTGCACTTTTTGAGTTCGGGCCCCACATCAGTGCTGATAGCTCAGAGCCTGGAGCTTGCTTCTGATTCTGTGTCTCCCTCTCTCTCTCTCTGCTCCTATCCCGCTTCTGCTCTCTCTCAGAAATAATAAATGAATAAATTTTTAAAAAATAATAAAAAATGAAAATGACAATAATAAACCTATTAATATGTTTATAACATTTTTATGAAAAATAACAACTACATTTTTTAAACAAAAATTAGTGAGAAGAATGAGATTGTTTTACATTTTTTTGAAATCTCTAAGTCTGGCTTAATAGAAGACAAGTGAATATCATATCTGTTTCTGCATTTAAGCTGGCACAATGTATAGTTTTGGCTGATGTGTATGGATAAAATCTGGCCCCATACAGGTATAGAGGCTGAAAAGGGAGGAATATGTTAACCATTTTCTCAGGTAATTGTATGTATACCTCTTCATCACTATACTCAAATGGGCAAGTGGCAATTTCTTAAAGGTTGGTGATAATGTGGGATTTGAAACTATTACCAATGATCTTTTTGTTCTTTGTTACAGTATAATCTTGCATACCAGATTTTTTGACCTCGCAGATTTCCTTTAAGTAGTGTCATGGACTCCATGGACTGTTGTTCTAGACAAAAATGTAGGCCTAAATAACCTCCTCAGTTCCTTTCTCCCAGAATGACACTCTTGTTATGCCTGTGTGTTCATTGTAAAGGACATTTCCTTCAGTACAGACATAGGTTAGAAAGGTCTTGGTCAAAAGCAGAAAGTTTTTAGCATATCACTTTTCCCATGTAAATCTTCCTTCTCAGAGCCCTAGGTCTCCTGATGACCCTTTCTTTTTTTTTTTTTTTTTTTTAACTTATGTCAGAGAACCAACTCCATGACACTGACCAAGGAACACAGGAGTGAGTTGTCAAGATTATAAAAATTAGTATAAGTAGTCAATAAAAAGTTACTAAATATGTAAATGTGATATCACACATTTGTAGTTTTCGCTAATTTCCTATCTCTGGATTGTAGATGTTAGCAAGTGAAAATATTGACTTAATTAGGTTTCCTGGTATGAAAAATAATGAGTTAAAATTCAGACATACACAAGAAATGCAAGTACAAGAGAATTTTACTTGCTGATGAATTTTAATAAAGATGGCCATATCTTATTTATATTTAAGTCCCTTCTCACACCTAGAACTTTGATTTATAGGTAGTCTTCTGTCACAATCAGTTCATCCATAAATTAACTCCTTTAATGAAATGGTGAATCCCTAATTTACGAATTTACTCATTACCCTTCCTCAATTTCTATGGTGTATCTTTAATATTGACATATAAATCTTGCTTTTAATTATTTTACTACTTTATATTATATAGTAACCTTAACATCTACAAGTCAGCATTCTTTCTCCATACTTTCTAGGAGACAGAAGAGTACAGATATAACACTTTTTTCTCTCTGTTCATTGTGCCATGCGCAACTGTTAGTAAATTTTTTCTTTGGTTTCCCTAAGATTTATGTAAGGTCCACTCCGATCCTGCTATGGGGTGACTGTACCAACAGACACAGCTGCTTTGGGCTATCATATTTGAGTCATTCAGTTGACTCCCTCACTAGGCTTTTCTAACTATGCTTGACTTCCTTTGGCATTTTTCCACAGGGAGAGAATGTGCTGGTCTGGCTGACCTAACTCTCCAATCAACTAGACAGTTGTGTTTCTCATTGTAAATTAATAGATTGGCATTCAGTTTTATTCTAAAGTATCCTGAGAGTTGGTTGGCGTGGGCCAACCTCCTGAAGTCTCATCAACACTAAACCACTGAAAACATGGACTTTCTAGACCTGGGTCATGAGAAATGCATTAACGAATCTCTACTGGGTGAGAGCCCTTAGCAGCTTTTTTTCTCTGTCAATGCACTTATATGTCAGAATGCTATTTGTTGCTTTTCACATATCTCTGAGATAATATCCATAGTTGAGATATAACAGATGTCTTGAGTTCAATATTAGGTAGAAAAGTTACTATTTCCTTATAAGGGACAGCATTTTTCTTTAGATAAAGCTGCTTTAAATAGGCTTACCGTATCTTCCGTATAAACCAGGAAGCAGACTTAATTGCTATACCCCAGGAAGAATTTCAAAAAAAAATCATACTCAATGCATTATTTTTTTAAGTTTTTTTTTTCTATACTTTGTACTGGTTGAGTTGAGATAAATTTAACAATTTTTGTCTTAAAAAGGAGAAGAAACAAGCCACAAGAGACTCTTAACGATAGAGAACAAACTGAGAGTTAATGGAGGGAGGTGGGTGGGGGGTGGGCTAGATGGCTGATGGGTACTAAGGAGGGCACTTATTGTGATGAGCACCAGGTGTTGTATGTAAGTGATGAATCACCAAATTCTACTCCTGAAACCAATATTTTACTGTACGTTAACTAAAATTTAAATTTGAAAAAAAGGAGAAAAAAATTGTCTTGAGAAATAAACCTATTTGCACTGAAACAAAATATAGTCAGGTTGTCCAGAAGTGGGGAATAATCCTGGAGGTAAATAGAATGAAGTTCCATTTTCCTTTTCACACCGTCACCACTAAAGCCTTTTGGTTAACACTGGAAAATACTTTGCAGTACACACATACCTGTAATATTTAGTGTGCCAGATTTCTCTTGATACAGCCTGACAGAGGAGGAGAATAAATGCTATTTCCATTTTAGAGATAAGGAAACAGAGGCCCAGGTGGTTCCATGACTTGTCCAAATTCACATAGCTAGTAAGATCCAGGTTGAACGGTGTCTATATTTGTCAAGCAAGAAGACACAGATAAACAATTCAAATGCATTATAAATTACTGCTACTCGGTAGTGAGTTAAACTAACATACAGCGAGATTGCTCTTCCTGCACATACTTTGGAAGAAGTGTTAGGTGAATTGCTATTAGAATACTTATTTTTTTCTTACTTTGCTGAATGCGTTGTTTTGCTAAACTGTTTCATCTAGGTCTCTCAGAATTTGTTCCAACAAAGTGAGGATGCTTTGTTGTCTCATTAAATGGATATATTAAGACACCATCCAGTGCTTTGGGTGTGCAAAGCATGCAACATCCCAAACATTACTAGGTATTGGTAATAACACTACAAGTTCTTCCCCCTCCTTCCATGTGTACCGATGAGAATTCAGATTGATTCCTTTTCGTAGGACTCTCATCAAAACAGAAAAAAAAATGTATGGCGCAGTTATAATAGCATATACTGTATTATCAAATATAGTCTGCTTTGACAAACATCACTGGAAACCAAATCCTCCCTTTATGGTGTTATATGACTGATGAGTAGACAAATTTCCCATAGACCAGCTCCTAGCTTCATACATTTCCTTGTTTCTCCTCCCCTGTCTGCAAACCTTCAATGTGGAGTTCCTTAGAGCATGTTCATGTAATAGTTATACCTCTGGTCCTGTGTATCCCTGTCACAACACTGGGGCAGACAGAATGGTGAACTATAGGAGTTTTTGTGTAAGCCATTGCTGTGTGGATGATTAGAAATAACTTTTCTTGGACATGTCTGAAAACCACACAGATATCTCCCAGTAAATTCAAAGTAAATCTTTCCCACCTGACCTTCACCTTAGTCATATCCCAGAAGTTTCTTTGGCTATGCAAGTGGCAATGACAGAAGGAAAATGTGACAGAAGGCATGTCACAATGCAAAGAAACTGGACTACAAAAATTAATCTTAAAGTGCAGATTTTACAAAACACAGTATCGTGTGAACACATTGCTCGAGGCCTTTGGAAAAATCACCAGCACATATAGGACCTTGATGCTACAGCATCCTTAGCTTCATGGAGCATCTGCTTTGGCCAGATGCCCATATCTGTTCTTCCGGCTCTGTTGATGTTCTTCCATGGCTCTCTTTTTCAGAGTCTACCTTATATTTTCTCATAGCCTAAAAGTTTCTTTATACCAAACGACTGGCTCCTCAAGTCCATAAAATGCAATAATTAAGTAATCACAAGGTTTAATATATATGTACTCAAGTGACCTAAGCTTCAGAGAACCCTCCCAGGGTAAGGATATTCCAGCCATGCTTGGTTCCTGAAATGCAGTGATTAGTGTCGTTTCCAATTATGTTTCCTTCTGTACAATGTATCTCCTGCATGTTGCATTTTAAAACTTCAAGGGTCGGTGAAAATCTATTGCTCTAGTTTAGAAAAGCCCAAGCTGCCTAATTTTCAACCAGCCTCCAGCCTTTGTCACCAACAATTCAACTCAAGTGCCCTTGTTGACTTTTCTGGTTATTAGATCTGCAGGCCCTGAGCGTACTTCTGCACTCTCAGCCATCTGTTTATTCACCAAGGGTCTAAGTATAACAGATTGTCTATGTCTTTGGCTTGCCTTTCTGAATTGGTTCACTTTGGTGCCTCTGACTATGAGAGATTGGTTTCAGATGCGTTCTTCATGCAGGGCTCTTCTTGACCACATACCTCTCAGTAGCCAGAGACTAGACTAAGAGAATAGAATAAAACATTAAAATTTTTACATCAACAGTCCCAGCCACACTAACTGTGTGTGGTGTGTGTGTAGGTCTCTGTGTGAATGTGTGACTTCTTAAATATCCATTATTTTCATACCTTAAGAAATGGGGAAGGAGTGCGGGTATCAACCATGGTTGGCAAAGTAAAAATAATCTTGCACTGGTGACCGTTGACACTG
Source organism: Prionailurus bengalensis (assembly GCF_016509475.1). Taxonomy (NCBI): domain Eukaryota; kingdom Metazoa; phylum Chordata; class Mammalia; order Carnivora; family Felidae; genus Prionailurus; species Prionailurus bengalensis. Next base: position 23,395,987 of record NC_057361.1, on the reverse strand, counting down.
ATAGTGAAAGTATGTTGGTAGCTATAATAACATACCCTTAAGTATTTTTTAAAATATTTGGATCCATAGGAACTAAATCTTTTGATTTCCTGACCTTGGACAAGTGAACCAATAGGACATAAGCCCCTACTTTTGATGCAGTAACAGTGAAGGAAATAGGCCAGTGAAGATCATTCCCAGCGAAGGAAGATCATTTTAGCAGAATTGAGTCCTGTTCATTGATTAGAAATAATGCAGTGTGTAATCTACTTGTTCAGATCATATTTTGAGACTTGCAAAAGTTTTCAGAAAATATAAGTGAAAAAGCTCTAAATAGACAGTTTTTCCCTGGAGAAGGAGCATAACATGTCCATAGCACCCTCAATAAATCTGTTTCAAGACCCCAGGATTTAGGAATGAGTATGACTCATACGGATGGACTAAGGAATACTGGGATATATTGCAGTTTTGCCCCTCACCCTCCTATACATGTCTAACCACATTTTCCATCATATTTTATAGATTTATTCCTGGGACAAAAATAAATCAGATATCAGTCTTCCATGTAAAACTGTGAGACACAACACTTACCTTTTGACTTAGAATAGGTTAGAGTAGAGCTTGTATTAATCCAACGAGGATACAGAAGTTACATTTTATCTTCACATGGTCTCTGTAGCAGAGTGGTCTTGTCACCTGGAAGCTCAGAGCTCCAAGATGAAAGAAACAGAAAGTGCCATAAAGACAGAAAATTGCCTATCTCACATTTTGGTCTTTCCCAGTGACCCTGAATGAGCTGATAGCCAAGTAACCTAGAAATCCAAATTCTTGGAGAAGTACTTGGAGTGGTTTATATGGTGACAACCAAACACTCTACATTCACCCCAGAGGTCACAGCCACAACTAAAGCCACTTAGCCAGAGTACTCAAAGATATCTACAGGCTAGGAAAATATTGAGAGGCATAGAGAAAAGGAGGTAACGTGAAGAGAGTGAATTGTGTTTCTCTCTTGTTCTGGTTAGGTATTTTATACAATAAATCATTACAAAACTAGTGGCTTGCCAAAACAATTTACTCTTATCTCTTACAATACACTAGGTTGAGAATTTAGGCAGGGCTTGGTGAGACAATGTTTTTGTTCCATGTGGCACTGACATGGCCAATCCATAGTATTTATCTGGTGGTTGAACTGGTCTGGAGGATCCAAAATGGCCTCACTGACATGCTTACCAACTTGGCATGGACTGCTGGAAGGCTTGGCTCAGCTGTGTCTCTCTCCCCACCTATGCTGCTTCTGCACGAGTTCTGTTCAACAGGGTATTTGGATATATTACTTGTCAGCTCTGGGCTCCAAGAGGACAGAAGTGATAACTGCTCATCCTAAAATGTTACGCCTGTCCTATGGACTGAATGTTTGTGTCCCTCCCCAAAATTCTTATTTTGAAGCCCAATACTGAGTGTAAGGGTATTTGGAGGTGGGTCCTTGAGGGAGTAATTAGGGTTGGATTAAGTCATAAGGGTGGAGCCCTTATTATGGAATTAATACCCTTCAAAAAAGAGGAAGAGGGGTGCCTGGGTGGCTCAGTCACTTAAGCATCCGACTTCAGCTCAGGTCATGATCTCAGTGTGTGGGTTCGAGCCCCATGTCAGGGTCTGTGCTGACACCACAGAAGCTGATTCTATGTCCCCCTCTCTCTCTGACCCTCCCCCACTCATGCTCTGTCTCTCTTTCAAGCATAGGGGCACATGTACCCCAATGTTTATAGCAGCACTTTCAACAATAGCCAAATTATAGAAAGAGGCTAAATGTCCATCAACTGACAACTGGATAAAGAAGATGTGGTTTATATATACAATGGAATACTACTTGGCAATGAGAAAGAATGAAATCTGGCCATTTGTAGCAACGTGGATGGAACTGGAGGGTATTATGCTAAGTGAAATAAGTCAGTCAGAGAAAGACAGATACCATATGTTTTCACTCATATGTGGATCTTGAGAAACTTAACAGAAGATCATGGGGGAGGGGAAGGGGAAAAAAGTTACAGAGAGGGAAGGAGTCAAACCATAAGAGAATCTTAAATATAGAGAACAAACTGAGGGTGGAAAAGGGGGTGGGGGACAAGGGAAAGTGGGTGATGGACATTGAGGAGGGCACTTGTTGGGATGAGCACTGGGTGTTGTATGGAAGCCAATTTGACAATCAATTATATTTAAAAATAAATAAATAATTAAAAAATAAAATAAATTTAAAAAAGAAGAAGAGACAGGAGAAGTCTTTCTACCCACCATGTGAAAATGCAGGGGAAAACTGTCTACAAACCAGGAAGAGTATCTTCCTCAAGAACTGAATCTGCCAACAGCTTGATCCTAGACTTCCCAGATTTAAGAACTACAAGAGTAAGTGTTTATTGTTCAAGCCACCCAGTATATTTTGGTATGGCAGCCCAAACTAAGGCAGCCTAGAACTTCTTCCATATTCACTTGGTCAAAGCAGTCACAGTCCAGCCCAGATTTGAGGGCAGGGATACAGACTCGACCTCTCCGTGGAAACTGCCACCAAGAAAAGTGTGTGTATATCTTTAATTTATTACACCTAAGACATAAAGTTATAGAGTCATGTTAACAGAATCCTTCCAAAGCCAGAATTCTTGAGAATGACTCTCTCACCAAAGACTTTCCAGCTTGAGCACTGACTATAAAAGCCTTATATAAACTGTACCACACCCAAGCACCTATAAACAAAGCCATTGTGTAATAGTTCTGAGGGGAGTTGAACTTTGATTGGTTGGGGAAGGGGGGAGGAGTAGTTAATTATGCAACCTTTACCTGGGAACCTCTAGAGGCAGTTTAAATTTTGCCATTTATAAAATATATATATATGGGAGAAACTGGAAAGGATCCAGAGAAGATCAGCTGAAAAGATTAAAGGATATGAAATTGCTTCTCTGAACAAAAATGAAGTTCAGGCTATTGAGCCACAACAAAGGAAGCTATCCAAGCTTAATAGATGTCTTCAAGTGTATGAGAGGATGGCCTCAGAAGGAAATGAAGCAGTTGCTCCACTTTGAAAGTGCTTTAGCAAGAGGAAATGACATATCAAAATAGATAAAGCAGGGGTAGGATCTTTCTGTCTATTAGAGAATCAAAGAGCTTGAAACCAGATATTTTAAAAGTATAAGATGCTTTATTGGTTTTGGGAGTTGGTTGAACTCTACTGCTTTAAATGTATGGGAAAAATAAACTAAGTAGCAGGATGAAAGAGGAAGGAGGAAAATACACACAAATCTGATGTGGCCCCTGACAGTCTATTTGGGGAGATGACAAATGTGTGTTAAATGAATGAAGGTAACTGAAAACACTTATAAACATATATAAGCCCCCACCTGGGAAGAGCTGCTCTGAATAGGCTGCCCCAGGCCCATATTTATTCCCCGCCCCCGTCTATAGGATATTCATTCTTTCTTCCTTCGGTTACTTCAGAGGCTTCCCTTGCCTTTAGTTGTAGGAAGAGTTATAGAAAGGGGAATAAGGGAAGGCTCTCTTAAATTCTTCACAAGCATTCTCCACTAATTTAACGGACTGCCAAACTCCCATGGGAAAGACAAGAACTGCAGAAGAGAAGGATTGTGTGACCTAATAGTAGTTATAGAAAGAATCAATAGGAAGAAATAGGGATAGAAATAGTCACTGCTGAATTGGTTTCATCTTCACAAATGAAGGAACACCAAACTATACTTCACTCAATACCAGTCTCTTTTTCTTCCTCTTAGCACCCCCCAGCTCGCAGCCTGTTGCTAAGGTTTGATACCACAGAGGTAACCACCTACTTTCCCCTTCACTTTCCCCTAGCCACCCCCCCCCACCATGGAATACCCTTGAATCACTATCCCAAAATTTGTGCCAAAGAGATCATAACATTTTTAGAAGTAGGGAAGACAACAAAGCAGATTTTCTGTTCCCACACTGAGCTTCTGGAGGTGTAGTGGGAGGCATGGTGGAAGGGGAAAGCTGAACATACCAGCTGTCCCATGAAAACAGCAAGAACTAGAAGTGATTCAGTGCTTTCTGTATACAAAGTGCTCTATATACATTTTGATTGTGAACCATAAAAATTGCCAATTTTTTAGGTTCCAAAAAGTTGCATCTTGGCAATTTTCATTTGGTTCAACCAAAAAATATTATATTATGCTTTAATCCTTACACTAACTCTCAGGAAGAGGAAATTATTAACTTTTTTATACATAAGACATTTAACAAGGAAGCCCTGAGGGTTTATTTTTTTATTTTATTTTTTAAATTAATTAATTTATTTTGAGAGAGAGAGCCAGTGAGCAAGCGCAAGTGGGGGAGAGGCATAGAGAGAGAGAGAGAGAGAGAGAGAGAGAGAGAGAGAGAGAGATTGAGAGAGAGAAAATCCCAAGCAGGCTCTGCTTGATGTAGGGCTGTAACTCACAAACTTAGTACTTAGGAACTAGAAGATCATGACCGGAGCCAAAGTGGGACACTTAACCAACTGAACCACCCAGGTGCCCCACCCTGGGAGTTTAAATTCATGAGGTGCTGAATATCACCAAGGTATTAGAAAAGAAGCCAATATACTAACAGTTTTGTTCAATTCCAAAACCCCATCTGCTATCCCCATTATACCTTGTGTCTTGTTAACAGCCATTGGTATTTTAAGTCAAGTATGTTTTATTTTGCATACTTTGGGAAAGGCTTTCTCCTGTCTTAAGCATAATTTCTACACTGTGGTTTCTAAAGTTTATTTATTTACTTTGAGAGAGAGAGAGAGAGAGAGAGCGCATGGGGGTGGGGCAGAGAAAGACAGAAAGAGAGAATCCCAAGCAGGCTCTGCACTGTCAGCGCAGAGCCAGCGCAGAGCCCTATGTGGGGCTTGAACCCACGAACCATGAGGTAAATGACCTGAGCCGAAGTCAGACACTTAACTGACTGAGCTACCCAGGTACCCCTGCACAGTTTTTTTTGTTTTAATTGGAGAATCTTGCTGGAGTTAAAAATTTATATTCCAAGCAGTCTTTGTGAATATAACTTCCTGAAGTTAGACTCTGTCTTATACAAGGAAGTATATAGATGCTGACAAATGAGTTGAAACAATAATAACGTCAATGAAAGATGGAAAAAAATACAGGCCACCAATATTGAAAATTTGGACTCCTGCCTGATTGAGGATATATGATTATATAATAGAGATGCATCTTGTCTGCTTGGACTCAGATCATTATCAGTTCATTTGGTTAAAACAGTGTCTGTAGGTGGCTGTGCTCTGGCATTCAGAAAGAGCGGGGGAGATCCAAGCTACAGGCAGCAGAAACAGGCTTCAATGGGTTTCTGAGAAAAGAAGGGGCCCATACAAATATATTTAGTTCTTAATATAAAAGAATAACATGTGATTGGGGTCGGTGGTGATAAGGGAGCAGTACTAACTGTGGGCAGTATGTAGAAGTCCACTTAGATATCATTTCATTATGATAAGGCAATGTCCTCTTCATCTCTCAATCCCTAACACAATGGCTTGTTCATAATGGGTGCTTAATACATAGATGATGAATTGAACTGGTTTCTAGGCAGCAAACTATTCCTGACAACAGAGATTAAAAATTAAGTAGCCTGTACATACATTATAAGTTCCAGAAAGCTTTCTTAGTGATAGCTGGTTTCGTGTACATATATATATATGTGTGTGTATATATATATATATATATACACGTATATATAAATATACGTATATATATATATATATATATATATATATATACGTACACACACACATACATACACACATACACACTCACATATATAATGGTTCATTAAAATAAACATGTTTTGGTAAATAAAAGCAGGGTTAAAATAATAAAACTAATAATAAAAGCAGGGTTTTTTTTCATAACCAAACATATGTTCCTGAGTTCTCTAAAGGTCCTATTAATAGAAGGAACATAAACCAATAGTTTCTGTTAGCAAGGTTGTTATCTGGTGCTAGAACAAACAAACTCAGAGACATGACAACAGAGGAAAAGAAGCAGCACTGATAACTTAACATCTCAATATCTTATACAATACTGATCTAATACATCCCTATACTAATTTGTCTTAGAAGAGTAATTCTTTCCATTTAAGCTCTGCCCCACGGTTTTTCTCAAGTGAGAGCCGAAAGAAAGAACAGGAAGTCATAACATTTCACTTACCAGAGGTTACCTCTCTTCAGGACTTTGCCAGGATTGAAAAGGCTTTTAAACAAAGTGTGTCCCCAGGTTACTAGTTCTATGGATGGCTATGTTCCTACAGAAAATTTTACCTTTCTGCTCCTTGGCAACAATTTTGTTCCAGTCTTTTAAGATGACAGGTGATCCTATTATTCTGGTGGTTAAGATAGGCCCATCGACCCATTACTAGTCTCTCCCTTATCCACTGTGGTAAATTCTGTACAGGAGAAGAAAAATCACATAGCCCCTAAGGTATCCTGATGTAGCATGGAAACCCATGTTGTGTGTTTGGTTGGTGGGGGAGGGGGTGGTGTGTGTGCATGTGTTCTTCAACCGTGATAAGAATTTACCCACTCTTTTGCATGCTAAAATTCACTTTCATTTGCCTTTCATTTCAATTCAATGGAATTCAAAATTTTCAGACAATTTACAGACACATTGAAGTTAAAGTGTTGAAAGCACAGACCGGTGTAAATTACTTAGAATAAGAGACAGCCACTGGACTCTCTTTATGTAAATAAATATACAAGCTATTAAAATACAGAAGCCATTAGAGCAAATCGAATGAAATGTCTACTTGTTGAGAAAAAATAAAACACATATTGTATGAGAAAGTCATTGCCTAGAAAGTAATATATAAATGTGTATTAAAAAGATTTGTTCTTGTCATTCACCTCTACATAAGCATATTTGAAACTACTTTGTATTAAGACTAAATGGTAGTGTACTCGCCACTTAAGGTAGGATTTCCAATATGGTTTGCCTCTTACAAGTAAATTTCTTTCTCTGTAGCAAAATTGCCTAAATTGATTCGGGTTCTTCAAAGTGCATATTGTATTACATTTTATTTTAGTCAATTCTACACTAAAGAGTGAATGTCCGAGGCATGAAAGATCAATGCATTTGCAATATAACAATTGAATATTGAAAAAGTCATGTCCTAATATCAAAAGGTCAAATTACAGAAAAGGCTGGAAAAAGATGACAAATGCATCTATGGTTCTCTCTCAGGGCCAGTGGAACTCTGTGCAAGGCAGGGAGGGACAGAGAATTTCATTCAAGACCAGGTAAATCTCTCAGGCTGTACAATTTTATGTGTTTCATCAGAAGAAACTAGTTTGTACTTCTATATCTACAGAATTATAAATAAGCAGCAAAGTATAAATACATGCAAATAAGTAAATAATTAAAAGGAGGAAATTAACCCCTGCATATGTTATCTATCAACTTCATATTCATCCCTTAATTATTTAACATTTGGAGATCATTCACCATGACCAAAAGCTACTTAACAAAATATAGTTAATTATTGGGAAGGCCTCTAAAGTACATCCAAGTATAACATTTGTGGTAGACATGGTGATGTGATACACAGGTCAGTGAAGAAAGAAATGATTTGGTGCCCAGCTTTTGGGAGGGAGTCAGCAGACAGCCTCCAGCTGTCAGCTCTTTCTGGTTTTGTCTCATCTGCAGAGACTGGCCTTACTTGAGGTACACTCTTCTGAGGGCAGCCCACATCTGGTAGCTGAATCAGACAAAGGTATAAAGACCCGACCGTTTTGGCAAGAGCTGTTCCAGAGATCCCTACCAGTTTAGCCTCTTCTGTCAGGCCTGCATTTCAGTTTGACTTCATCCTCCACCTGATCCTTCTTCCTCTATCTGCCTTAACAGATGTTGATTTCTAATATATAGCTTCTACCACAAACCGTCTCACATCTGCTTCTGGAAAACTTTATCGGCCACAGTTGGTACCAGGAGTAATCTGAGAAAGCTGCAGTAAGGTGGTGTTTTAGAACTAGATCACTCACCACCCAACTTGCTATGAAGACTCCTGGTAGCAAGTGTAGCACAGTGAACTCTTGGCATGAGATGGCTGTTGAGTTATTAAAATTTTCACTGGTGGTGAATTAAGCAGGTGTACCAGTGGGAGGAACTGCTCTAGCAGGTGCAATGTACTAGGTATGTGATAATTATGGAGGAAATATCAGATGATAGGATAAAGGAACACAGAAAATACACTCAGCACCATTAGTCATTAGGTAAATGAAAAGCAAACCCAGTCTGAGATATCACTTCATACCCAGTGGAATGGCTCTAATGAAAAAGGCAGACAATAATAACTGTTGGTAGGGATGTGGAGAAACTGAAACCCACATATTTTACTGATAGAAATGTAAAATTGGCCAGGCATTTTGCAAAACAGTTCCTCAAAAATTTACTCACAGAGTTACTATATGACTCTGCAATTGTACTCCTAGGTATACACCTGAGAGAAATGAAACAATATGTCCACACAAAAACTTGTACAGAAATGTTCACAGCAGCATTATTTATAGAGCCAAAATTGGAACCAACCTTAATGTCCATCAACAAATGAATGGATAAACAAATGTGATGTGTCAATACAACGGAATATTATTTGAGAATTAAAAGAAATAGAGTACTGACTCATGCCATCACATGGATGAATCTTGAAAAAATTATGCTAAGTGAAAAAGGCTAGTGACCAAAAAACACACACTGTATTATTCCATTTGTATCAGATGTCTAAAATAGGAAATTTATAGAGACAGAAAGCTAATTGTTTCATAAGGCTGAGGGCAGAAGATAGGCATGACTCCTACTCCTAATGGGTATGGGTTTCTTTCAGGGAGACAAAAATATAAAGTTTGATCATCATAATGATTGTGCAACACTGTGAATATACTAAACAATACTGAATGTAGACTTTAAAAGGGTGAATTATATGGTATGTGAATTATGTCTAATAAAGCTGTTTAAAAATTAAACTCACCCTGACATGGGAATGTGAGAGTTTCTCTCATAAAAAAAGAAAACAAAGATAATGGGATTGGGTGGCTATAGCTAAATGCCACTGTTAAACTGCAAAATGTTTTCAAGCAGCCAAGGGAGAGTAGGAAACAAGTGAAAGCCAGGTGTGAAAGCCTACAAACTTCTTAAGTAGCATATAAAGAAGCAAGGGATGCCCTTGGGAAAACACACAAGCTCCAGAGATAAGAGATAAACCCTACCAAGATGCAGAACCAGCCACATTCTTAACATTTTGGAAATCCTCTAGTCAGGGTATGCTAGGATATTCCCTCCAATATTCCACACTTGGCAATACTGCTCCCACCCAAAGATTGTGTGGCATGAAGGACTGCCAGCTTTGAACAGGAACCAGAGATTAATAGGGCTCTGCAGCAATTGCATGCTGCAGTACAAGCAGCCTTTCTGCTTAGGCCATAAGATTTGGCAGACATTATCATGCTGGAAATACCAATAATGGGAAAAGATGCTGTGTGAAAATTGTGGCAAGCCCTAGTAAGAGAATCCCAATACAGGCTCCTGGGGTTCTGGAACAAAGCCTTGCCATCAGCAACAAATAATTATATTCCTTTCGAAAAACAACTTCTGGTGTGCTACTGGCCCCTGATGGACATGGAATGATTCCCATAGGACACTAAGTGACCATATGGCCAGAACAGCTCATCATGAGTTCGAGCCTATGAAAGTCACCAAATCATAAGGTTGGAAAAATCCAGCAAAAATCCAAAGTCAGATGGCAGTGGTACATCCAGGATGGAACATGAATAGACACAGGTCCATAAGCAAGCTGCATGAGAGGTAACCCAACCCCTCAGGATACTTATCCCTGTCAGTATCACTCTCTCAGCTCACTCCTATGGCTACATAATAGAATTCTATATTATTTGCAGAAGGAAGAGAAAAAGCCCACAATTGACTTACACATAGATTGGCTTAGTATGTGGGTACAAGTTGAAAAGAGGATGGTAGCTGAATCATAGCCTAAGTGACCTTTTCACATGGTGGTAAAGAAAAATCCTCCCAGTAAACAGAGCTTCAGGAAGTTCATCTGGTCATCCTTTTCATGTAGAAAAGGAGTATCCCATGTTTAAAGTATATACAGACTCATGGGCAGAAGCAAATAGTCTGGCCAACTCATTAGGGGTCTAGAAGGAGAAAGATTAGAAGGTTGGGAAAAAGAAGTTCTTTGGTAGAGAATGTACATACAAGAGCAGGTATGGAGTGTGAATAGAAGGTCTTTGTATCACATGTTAACACTCATCAGTAATTATCCACCATGGTAGAGGAACTAAACAGCAAAGCAGACAATGACCTGTCCAGCCAGTAATGTTGACAAGCCTTGTCATCAACCATCCTAGTGCTGAAAGAATATAGCCATGGTGACAGGGGTAGTGGTTATGCATTTTCCTAACAACATAGACTCCCAATGACCAGGAATGATATGGCTACTGCAACCAATGATTATTCAGTATGGCAGCACCAAAATACAATTACTATCCTTAAAACGATCCCATTCGTCAAGGAGCACAACTGAATATCTAGTGGCATGTTGACCACATTGGATTCCTTCTAGCCTGGAAAGGCCAATGGCTCATTTTCATGGCAATAGATACTTATTCTGGATGGGGATTTGCCTTTACTGCCTGTAGGTCCTCAGCTAGCACCAGTGTCCAAGAGTTTATAGTGTTTGATCTCCTGGCATTTGACTCCACCTAACAAAGTGGCTGACCAGGGATCTCTTTACAGCAGAGGTGATGTGGGAATGTCACCCTTGATCATGGGATCCCTGGTCATATAACATATTTTACGACTCAGAATCTGTGGGCCTGATAGAGTTGGAATAGGCTGCTGAATGCACAGCTGAAGCACCAGGTAGGAGGCAATATTCCATCCCCCACTATTCTGTATACACCCAGAATTAACCATCTTTCTATGATACTGTGTTCCCAGTAGGTAGACTACCTAGGAAGCAAACACTGGAATCAGGAATTTCCATTCACTTGCCATTATTCCCAGTGACCCACTGGGGACTTTTGTTCTCATCATTTCTAAAACTCGGGGCTCAGCATGGTTAGACATCCTTTTCTCAAAAAGGGCACAATTTCTCCAGAAACAGGGTCTCACTGAATTATAAGTTTTACAGGAAAAGGAGTCACTGAGTCACAGGGTAGGAGTCACTGACTCTGATCATGGGGAGAAAGTAGGGGTGCTTATACAATGGGAGCATAAAGGATAACGTGTGGAATCCAAGTGATCCACTTGTGTGCTTCTTGGTATCCCCTGGCCCAATTGTGAATGTAAAGAAATGGGTATGGCCACCATGTCATGAGAACAGCAGAATGACTAGGTACTCAGGGACCTCAAGGGTAAGGATTCGGGCCATGTCAACAGGTAACCCGCTAAGGAAGACCAACATTTGTGGTAGCTGTTGATGAAGTTATGAGAAAGAACCTGGAGGAAGGAGATGAATAGCAATTGTGGTACAGAGCCCCACTGCAGCACCAGGGACTATAGTTTGTCTCACTAACCTCCTTCTTATAAGTTTCCCTCAGGGACAGATGATCCCGGGATTTCGTAGGAGCTGTTCCCAAACATGCATAGAGATATGAATCTGAGTGGCATAATGTGTGGACTGGCAGACATGGAAATGCACTGCCCAGATCCACTTTCAAGGAAGGACTTGCTGCTCAGCTGCGGGGAGTGTCAGCAGGCAGCCTCTAGCCCCCAGCCTCTTCACGGTCTCTCTCAACTACAGAGAACTTCCTCATCAGAGGCCACATCCTCCTCAGAATAGCCCACATCTCCCACTGAGCACAGCAGGAATATAAAGGCCCAGCCACTACAACCTGGCATGAGACATTCTGAAAGGCTTTACTCATTCTTGATCTTTCTGACTCACAGTTCAATTGCTTTCCCTCCTTGTCTCTAATAAACATCCTGTCTCCAAACTCTGCCTCAGAAATCACTTCTGGAGAATTCCACCTCCAGAACGTTAAAATTACTAGTCCAAATTAACCTTTAAAAGGCATTTTTAATAATAGCAATATTACCAAAGCTAAACACTTCAATTTTCACATATTTACTGTCTTTAAGGCACCAGGAAGGACACTGAAAATTGTTTGATAACAAGATAATCTAACAAAAAAACCCTATAATATTTTGGCTATTCAAACTGATAGAAAGAGCTTTGGTTCAGAGGAACTTATATTTGAGTTTTTGACTGTTTGTATTCTTTTCTATACCTTTTAATTGAATACTTAAAAATATTTCAAAATCACTTGCACAGTTCAAGCAGCAAGGTTTACATTTCAGTTGACTGATTCTATTTTAATTTTTTCCTATGCTACCAATTTGAATGCTTTTGAAGCCATTTACCTACCAAGTGAAAAATAACACAAATATGTTTATGTGTTATTTAGATCTGAGTATTTTCAGAGGTAAGACAAAATTACTATTGGTGTTTAAATTCTCCCTGTTCCTTTTCTCACCAAAGTTTATCATGCACCGCCTTTAGAGGATGCATTTGGCAGATGAAAAGCACAGATGACCTGTCCCACAGCACATTCCTAATAGCGGCATCTGGAGCTGATGTTATTTTTCTGGACGCATTGGTATTCAGCTGTGTGATAAATATCAACTGTCTGGGATTTCTAAGCTTTATAAACTTGCTTGGGTGATTTTGCACTTCTAGTCTTTGGCTCTTTATCATGTTCTGATGGCACTTCAGTCAGAATTCTTCCTCTAAGTGAAATTTTATGATAGGAAAGGGGATGTTTTATCTTATCACAGCTTGCATTTTCAACTTTTCTGCATGAGTGGGAATGATAATTTTGAAATAATCCACAAACAACTAGACCATTTTTCAGAATCAGGAATGGTGGTGGCATAATAACCAAACATTTGTATCAATAATCAAATATTGCATTTACGAAGTCAATCATAACCAAACATTTGTATCAATAATCAAATATTACATTTACGAAGTCAATAATCTAACATCATTAATACAAAAATAAAATATCTTGCATTTAAGTTTCACATTACACTTACCAAAATGCTTGTACCTGCATCATATCAATTGAGCGTTAGAAACAGCATGTGATCTTGTTTGGACAGGTTTTAGTATTTGCTTTATAGACAGGAGTACTAGGGGCCAGAGCAACTAAATTTGAAACAGGTAAAGTTTAATATAAAGGAGTATTAAGCTATGATACAAGAATAACATATAAGAGAACTTCATATAATAACCTGGGGCCAAGGAGACTACCCAAGAAGGTGCAAACTTAGGAGAGACCCTCCTTCCCAAGGCAGGCACACAGACTTTGTTGGAGAAGCTGGGGTTGCAGCTCACCATTTGGCACAAAAGCCTGCTGGTTCCTCTGGGCCACAGCTGGGGCTATAATCACTGGTGAAGGAGGTGAACAACATCTGATGGAGGGGTGCACAGGTCTGCAGAAAAGACAGGGGCATCAGTGCCGACAGGAGGCCTCGAGCACGTGATGTTAGTGTCACATGGGCCAGGGAAGGTGATCCCCAGGCAGGGCCAGAGCTGTGAGGTCACCACCAAGAGAGCACACATTCTTGGCACATGGCTGAGGCAGAACACCACAGGACATTTTGGAACTCACACCTCTGACCAATGGCAGAGCAGCCGGAATCAAAGTTTCTTCCTCCTGCAACGTCACTACAATGACCTCTAGTGAGAAAGCTTAACATCATGTTCCCTGTATGGGAGAAATGCTTATCTGTACATTATTCCAGAGTAGGGACTGAAGGGTAAATTTGGAGCTGAGAAATAATAAATTAATAAGGTCACGACCTTGGGTGAGGTGGCTGTTTTTGGCACAAGGTAATTCTTGGAGAGGGACCCGGATGTCTCTATGACACTTCCAGCTCTGGGGGCAAAGAGCGCGTCAGTTCTGAAAAGAGAGTCTGAGCAGCTCACCGCAGTGGCCATTACAACCATTTATAAATCACTGCTTGGAAGCTGTCGCAACTGTACTACGTGAATATCCTCTTTCACTAAAATACATCAACGGGCCTTTAATTATTGCCTTCAGTGATGTTTTCTCAAGCCTTCTTTTATTTATTGGTGTTACATTGAAATCTGCGGCCTGAATATGGAACGTATTAAACTTCAACAATAATAACTAATACTTACCAAACAGAATATTCTTTTTCTTTGGCAATCCCTATATTTCATAATAAACTTTATCCAACATTGCCTTCTTTTAAGTTATCTTTCCTCAGAAAGCTTGGTATGGCTATCGCGCTGCTATGGACCATGACTTTCAAAGGACTGGTATGAATGGCAGTTACCGAATATCATCGTGTATACATTTTCAAGATGCTTGTGATCAATGATATTTTTTTCACAAACTGAAAAGGCAGTCACTTCATATGTCTTGGTTACTGAAAGTGCCCTGTTTCATCTACTTTTCAGATTAAGGGGAAAAAAATTGTAAAGGGTGATTTATTTCAGAATTTGAAGGGGATAAAATAGAAGGATATTTCTCTTATATACAAATTAATGTAATTTCCACTAATTAATGCTGCCTCCCACTGGTTATGTAATAAAAATGATTACTTGTATTCACTCCTGGAACTTCTTCTGCAGTCATCCAGATGATTAAGGATGCTTCCTACACCGCAGACACGGAACTATGGCCTTGTGTTTTGCTTCTGTTCTGGATCTCTTTTGGTGTAGGCACATGCATAATAGATTTCTCTTTGTATTTTGTTTTTATAATTACTCTTCTTTGGCTAAAATACTTAATGGTTCCACACCACTCTGAAGGAAGAGTCCAAATACCTAGCCATAATAGTAATAAAAAGACTCATTTTACTTAGGACAACCTTTCCAGTTTTAGCTCATCAAATGCTTCATTTCAGTGACTGGTAGGCCCTGAATATTCCCTCACTGCTTGAGGGAGTAACTCTACACAAGTTATTGCTTTGGTTTGGAATGACTCTTCCCATCTGATATATCCATGCACATATTCAACAGTCGGCTTCATTCCTACATCCTTCAGGAAGTCGTTGCCAGTCCCTCCTTAGTTACTGCATACGACCCACTGTTCCCATAACATTTAGAACACATCTGGGTTATAGCATTCCTCATGCGTTT
This sequence comes from Prionailurus bengalensis, assembly GCF_016509475.1. Classification (NCBI taxonomy): domain Eukaryota; kingdom Metazoa; phylum Chordata; class Mammalia; order Carnivora; family Felidae; genus Prionailurus; species Prionailurus bengalensis. The sequence continues at coordinate 23,380,825 of NC_057361.1, read as the reverse complement.
TTGTATACTTGATTGTCTCCATTGATTTCTAATCTTTTTGAACAAAGGATGTAACATATTCTGTCCTTGTCCAGATTGCTTCTACTGAGCCAGGCACACGGCTATGCTGTTGGTACTGGCTTCCCTTACTCTTGGCTGGAAGATTGCTCTTGGCTAACTGGAGCCATCATAACAGAAGACACTATGAGGTAGTATTCCTCCTTGCAGCAGCTCCAGTGCTGATCCAGGTATACAAGAGCCTACCCCTTCCTTTTGTCTGGAAAACCCCTGTGTTGCAACTTATACTCCTCATGGGGTCAAGTTGAGGCTAAATTTCTGAAACCATGTCTTTGACTAGCTTCTTCATCTGACATATCTGCTTCCTTCTCTTTCTTACAAATTTTCTCCCTCCGTAAATCATCTTGCTTAAGAGTCCCCATTCATATTGTGCTGAGACACAGAGGGTCTAATATTTGTAAACTCTGGACTTAGCATAGTGCTGCTATGACATAGGATACTCAAGAAATGTTTACTTAGTGAATGGGATTGAGTAATTATATTGAATATATTTGTTAACTCATGCTTTTCCTGCTTCACTGCCACTGCTGTCTGGCTTCTCTCTCAATCTCTGCCTCAATGAGGTCCTGGAAAGTACTTAGTTTCAGTTGAGGTTATTTTATCCATCTTGAGATCCCAAGCCATATTTTTGCTTCTTAGGTTTTACATTCATGATTTCCTTAACTCTTTTTCTATAAATTAGGGCCAGAGCTATCTGGATTATATAATCAACATGTAGATCACACAGAAGTGAATAATTTTTTTAGGAAGTGCATAAAAGTTAAAAAAAAAGTTACATTGTAAATGGCTTATGTCAAAAGTCAACTTTGGTGGTCTTAAGGTTTCATTCAATCCACACATATGTCTTATGGGATTCATACAGTGTTTAAAATTTTTTAGACCAATTGCCAACACTTAAAAATTCCAAATTCAAGACTTTAACTCACACTTAAATTAGAAGATCTCTGATTATTTACTCTCATAACAGCAATGGATAGGTGTCCTTTGATTCGCCGTAGTCCTAGTTAATTCTATTATCTTACATCCAACATGCTTATTTTTTTAAGGGACTTCCTTAACTGCTTTAGGTCTTTTGGTTTGGGCCCATAAGAGGTACGTGGGTGCATATAGGCAAGAACCATACCCAATCCATTTCTGAATCCCTAGCATTTAGCATAGTATCTGCCAAAATAGGCGCCCTGTAAATGTTTATTACATTTACTGTTTAAAGAGGAGGGGAAAAAGCCTGGTTTTCAACCCAAAGTAAGAATCCCTGAATCTTACAAAATATTTTAGAAAAAGGGAAGCAGTAAAAAGGTAGGAGTAACTGAGAGATGTAACAGAGAAGAGGTGTTTGGTTTCCAGTGACAGTGGCAGTGGCAGTTCCAGAATCATCCAGATGAACGCAACAGCAATTAGGGAAAGAAGTAGTAACACTGATTGACCTAGTAGTACAGCTGATTAATTCTGTATCCAGGAAGAAAGATTTCGGGACAGAAAGGAAAGCAACTGCAGGCAGAGGGACACTGATAAATTACCACAATTACCATTTCTGATAGCCTAAAGCAAGTAGCACAGCATGATAAAATGTGGAACATAGAAGCTACAACAGGTGAGAGATACAGACCTCAAGTGAAGATTGAGGCCTCTTTCTAGATAAAGACTGTAATGCCTTCTGGATAAGGCAGCACCAACATCCTGTTAAGAAACAAAAAAGGGGAATTAGTTTAAGCTTTACATCAGACATAGATTGCATATTTTCTGCAGTTAACTGTGACTAACTTTATTAAACTCTATATGTGTGTATGCTCACAGATATACACACACTATTTGTCATAGATTCTCTCAGCCAAAGTTTTACTAATTTAATTTCCAAGCAAATATTGAAAGCTTTGCCTTCAGGCATTGTTAGATATATTTAAAGCAGATGAACCCAAAAGTATATAGCATTTAATATCGTGGTGTTAAATAGGATAGACTAGGAAGTACATCACTCACAAAAAGGCACCCTCCTGTTACATTGACTGTGTCCCCTTCCAGTTTTTGTTTTCTATTTTATGTTCCCTCTGCTTCTACTAGATTCCTTTTCTACTGTCCAGTCATCATCTGCCACAAGTCAGTCTTAACTGCTTTTAAGTCATAGCCAAGGCCAAGTTGTCTGTTTAACTATCATGTTCTGAAGCGCTACTTTCAAAAAGAGAAACCCGAGTTTCTTCCTTCTCACACACATAAAAAAAAAAAAGGTGTACATGAAATATACTTGTAATTAAGGAGGAAGTCCATCAGTAGGAAGAACAGGCATGGGTAGTGTAGAAGTCATCAGTGCAGTTTGCTAAGTATTTCTTTACTTCCAGGTATCTGTTAGGATCACATTTCCCTGACACGGGTTAAGTTTGGCATAGAAAGATAGATTTGTTTGGCCAATAAAATGTGAAATGGAAATGAAATCTGCCTCTTCTGAGGCAGATTTAAGAGGCAATGAGTGCTTTGCTAAAGTCTCTTTTCTCTGTCAAGACTATCATGGAACAAATTTTTGAGAAAGTACTTTTATGAGTCTGAGTTTCTGAGTGTTTGCAATGAGCAGAGCCTTTACTTACCTATGTCATATAGCGTGAGCAAAAAAGAAATTTTTGTTGTGTTAAGCCACTGAGGCTTGGGGTTTGTTTGTTACAACAGCATAACCACCCCCCTTCTCCAAACCCACCCCTATCTGATACTGCTGTTAAAGTTCAAACAGCTATGGTAGGAAAACTCCACTGTGATGTACCGGGAATTTTTAAAAATTCTTTGATGTTTCAGCTCAGAATTTGACAAACATGTAACCTAGAGAGAAATTTGGATACAAATAATATAGGGCCAGATGACTTAGGACAGTGAATTTAATACTGTGCTCAGTGATCTCTAGGGATTTCCCTGAATGTCATTAGAGATCACCTGAGGGATTTGAGGTGGGGACTTTTCTGTAGACCCTAATTAAATAAAACATCTGTTTCTGAGATCATCTGAGATAATTTGTTTATAAATGGGGTTTCCAAATATTGCGTTTGAGCAGAAGATCACATGGTGAGATAATATTGGGAAAATCATTCTTTTGAGAATAACAGATAACATAAAATGTTACTGATATATATCAAATTCCTCACCAGTTGTTAGCTATACCATATTCATGCATACTTCAGCATCTTTGAGAAATCTGAAACACATCCTCTCCTTGTCAATCTCTTTCTCACAAACTGCTGTGCACTCTTTAACATGCACATAAAATGGTGCCTTCTCTGTAAAACCACACTAGATGCATGTTTGGGAATGCATACGTGCATGCACACACAAACTAATATATGCTGTTCTCTACCGTATTCTTCCATCATTGAATTTACCATGGTGTGGTGTAATCAGTTTGTAAATCACTCTCTTTACTAGATTATAAGTGGCCGACAGAGTCTAGAAAGATATAAGTAGTTTGGAATGAGTAAAATAATATTTAAACAATAAAACTTGATTTTATCTACTTAATTCACTTTGTTGTATTGTTTTAACCAAAATGTTTAACTTTAAATAAACTTTCTAGGTCTTTCCCATATTCTGTCTTAAACACTTACGTGAATTCCTCACAGGCTATAAAATTAAATGTTATCCAAATACCTTACTACCACAATTTCATAGCTGTATAATTTTTTTGTCATTTCTGTACATGAACTATAACTAACAAAAAGGATTAAACAATCTGGAATAAGAGAAACGGAAGGCCTTTGTTCTTCATTATTTCAGATATTCCCTACCCTTCCCTACTGACAGACCTCTAACCAATCCTCTGTACCCTTCTGTTTTGATTTTTTAAGTTATTGCTCAGACTGTAAATTCTTGTCTTTGTACGTTCAGCAAAAACACTCAGTCTTTAAAACATACCAAGTATACAAACTGTCATACTAGATTCCATTTACAGAGCACCTCTACACGTGAATGAAATGTTTACATTTTACAAATAACAGTGTTTTTAAAAAACTATTGTTCGGTAAGTGGTGCAACAAATAACAGTAATTTTAATATGCACCTGTCAAATGAGAAAGGCAAAAAAATAGTTGTGGTTTTTATTTCTAAATACTTATGGAAAGGGAAGGCATGAGAGGACCCTCATTTTATTTTCATTTCAGATTGTAACAGAGAAAGATATTATTGTCTGTACTCCACTTTCCTCTTTAGAAGTGATTCTCTCAGTGTTTTTTTGTTTGTTTGTTTGTTTGTTTGTTTGTTTTTTATTCTACCATAGATGGAAAGAATTAGGAAGTGTTAAGGCGCAGTATTTTAACTCTCAGTGCCAACTGGTAAATACCCATTCCAGAAGATCATCAGAAACCTACCTCACCTTCAAGACTGTCTTAGCCTAGAGCCAAGCTTGAAGTACACATCAAAGCAGAGAGTTTAAATACACAATTAATTAATACAGTGATTTACATATTTATTAGGTTTGGCTTTTTCTGTAGAAATAAACAGACTGTCAAATTTGTAAGAATTTGAAAGATGAATAAAAGTACATTTTTGCAGAAGGCAGTGTTCTCTTTGGGATGCTGCTTTTTTATAGGGGGAGTATTTTTGCAGATTTTCAATAAGTATGTTTAAATGATGACATTGGACATAAGCAATATATATATATTGCTTAAGATATATATCCCTCAAGATACATATATATATAATTGCATATATATATATATATATATATATATATATATATATATATCCCTCAAGACAACATAATTATTACAAGTAACAACTTGCAATGACTAAATTCTAAAAGTTCAAAATACATTTTGTTTGTTCTATACTTTAAGGTATAATACATAACTCTGCTTTTATTTAATCATTTCAATAAATATTTGTGGATACTATGCATCAAGTATGGTAAGTACTGGAAACTTAAAAGATCAATGTCTTTCTACCTGCAGGAGCTCAGTAAAGAAAGAGATAAATAAAAATCTGCATTTGGGTGACATTCACATTATAGAAGTATGCAACAGATCCAGGGGGTCTCGGCAGAGTATGAAACGATACAGCACTCTGGCAAAATCAAATTATTCAAGATGGCTCCAGAAAAATGTGAGGAAGGTGGTAGGAGTGAGAATAGGACAGACAAGTTAAAAGAACCTTTTGGGTAAGCAGAGGCCAGGGTGTGAAGTGCTGTGAAGCTCTGTCAAGGTGTTTGTAGATTGCCCTAGGCCAGTGGAGGGCTACTCAAGAATTTTAGGCAAAGGATTGGCACGTCATTATCAGGATTGCTTTTTAAAGTGATCACACTGGTGGCAGTTAATGTCATGATATATGATGTCACTGTGACAGGTTGACTTAATTTTTCCTTTTTTTCCTTTACTTTCCAATTTTTTTTACACTGAAACTCTATGTTACTTGTTAATACAACTTTCCTTACGTGGTAAAGAGGACTTACATCTAATTGCTTTTTCCAGTAGAAAGCAAGCTTCATCAAACTGAGCTATCCACATATACCTTGTTCACTACTCTAGTTCCAGGGCTGAATACATAGAAAATAAATATTTATTGACTGAATAAATGTCAGTATAAGTGGATACAAGAGAGATTAAAGTATTTTCTTATAACCAAAAAGTATGGCCCATACTCAACCATTATACATGGGTGGAACCGAGATAGGTTGTATACAATAAACACTTGTATTTAAAAAATGGAAGAATGGAAGGCTATGCAGTAATCACTTGTCTATTTTAGTTTTGATATCTTACTAGAGAAGACTATACAAGAGACCACCATCCAGTGGGCAGATAATGTTCCTTTGTTAGACTCTACCTCTGCTTCCTAGGCCACTGTTCTCCTGAGCCATTGGTTCTGCCCGAAAGGTCCCTCCTTTTCTGTTCTCCTTAGCCACCTTGGAAAATTGAACTTTGGAGAATATGTTCTCCTTGTCCAATATTTTTCAGTCTTCTTTCTGTTCATATAAAGTTTGAGAGCCAAGTATGTTTTTAAATCTCAAACAGTTAGCCTCTTTTATTCCAGACTTTCTCAAGAACGTGGCCAGGTTCTCACTGATTTCAGTAAGCGCCATGTGCCAACAGTCACACCTACAGTTATTTGCAGAACAAAATCTTCCCATGTGCTATTGTTCTTTGATTCTTTTTCACTTTACTGAGAAGTAATTGACATACATCACTGTATAAGTTTAAGGTGTACAGTGTGATGGTCTACTTTATATCTATTGTGATTTCTTTAAATTTTAGACCCTGTTATTACCCTTCTAGATTTAATTGCTGGTACCATGAGAATATGACATTATTTTCTTTTCCTAAGATGTTATGTTTAATGGAAAGGAGTGTCTGGGTACTGTAGTCTTCACTGTGAGGCTCAGATACTTAGAGGTAATTTGATGCAGTCTCATGTTTCAACAATTTGTGTGATGATCAACTCTTGATTTGACACTTCATGAAATTCTGAATTTTAATCAGCCCTGTTTCACTCAAAGCATTTCTTAAACATTTCTATTACTGTTTGGGTTTGAGAATCACTTGCCTTTTTCAACCCTACAGGTCCCTAAATTTGAAGATTTTTCTCTGTGCTTTTTCATTCCTACTTGCAAATCATCCAATTATTTTGTGAGCTCACCTATTTCTTAGTAACACCTTGTAAACAAAACCAGTAGCAGCCAGCAGTTACTATTAACACTTTATTATTCCCTTACCTCCCTGGGGCTACAAGTTCATTACATACCTGACCTAATTTGTTACTGGAGTTGAGAGTTTAACAAATATTTTTTACTACACAGTATGAACCTCTTTGCTTTTACTTTCTAGTAATAATTTCTTAACTCTTCACTGCGTTGTATCTAGTGAGAGTAGGTATCCTTGCCTTGTTCCTGATCTTAGAGGAAAACCTCTCAATCTTTCATCATTGAGTATGATGTTAGCTGTGGGCTTGTTATATATGGCCTTTACTACATTGAGGTGATTTTCTTCTATTCCTAGTTTGTTCAGTATTTTTGTCCTCAAATGGTGTTTCATTTTGTCAAATGCTGATTCTGAATTTGTTGGTGATCATGTGATTTTTATCCTTCATTCTGTGAATGTGGTATATTGCATTGATTGATTTTCATGTGTTCAGTCATCCTTGCAATCTAGAGATCATTTCTACCATATTGTGGTGTATGATTCTTTTAAGGAGCTTTTAAATTTGGTTTGCTTGCATTTTGTTGAGGAGTTTTACATTTATATTCATCAGCGATGTCAGAAAGGATGCCCATTCCCACCACTTCTATTCACAATAGTACTAAAAATCCTAACCAGAGCAATTAGGCAAGAAAAAAGAAACAAAAGGCACCCATATCTGAAAGGAAAACATAAAGTTACCTCCACTCATAGTTGACACAATCTTATATGTAAAACACCCTAAAGATTCCACAAAAAGCTGTTAGAACTAATAAAAAAAAAATTCAGTAATTTTGCAGAATAGGAAATGAACATACAAAAAGCAATTGCTTTTCTATACATGAACAATGAACAATCCAAAAAAGAAATTAAGAAAACAATCCCATTTTCAGTAGCATCAAAAAGAATAAAACTGTTAGGATAAACTTAACCAATGAGACCAAAGACTTATGCACTGAAACTATAAAACATTGATGAAAGAAATTAAAGAAGACACAAATAAATGGAAAGACATCCATGTCCATGGCTAGGAAGAATTAATATTGTTAAAGATTTCCATACTACCCAAAGCAGTCCACTGATTCAATGTGATGCCTACCAAAATCCCAATGGCATTTTTTATAGAAAGAAAAAACAATCCTAAAATTCATATGGAACCACAAAAGACCCCAAATAGCCAAACCAAATGTTGAGAAGTAAAAACAAAGCTGGAGGTATCATACTTCCTGATCTCAAAACATATTACAAAGCTATTATAATCAAAACAGTATGGTAGTGGCATAAAGACAGATATATAGTCCAATGGAATTGAATAGAGAGCATAGAAATAAACCTACACATAGATGATCAATTGATATTCTACAAGTGTGTTAAGAATACACAGTGGGGAAAGGAAAGTCTCTTCACAAAATGGTCTTGGATATGCACATGCAAAAAAATGAAATTGAACCCTTATATCACTACATACACACAAAAAAACTTAAAATATGTTGAAGACTTGAACATAAGATCTGAAACTATAAAACTCCTAGAAGAAAATATAAGGGAAAGCTCCATGATGTTGGTCTTGGCGATGACTTCTTAGATATGATACCAAAAGCACAAGCCACAAAGGCAAAAAATAAGTAAGTGGGACGTCATAAACTAAAAAGCTACTGTGCAGCAAAGGAAACAATCAACACAGTAAACATCAAGCTACAGAAAAAATATGTTTAAACCATGGATCTCCTAAGGGGTAATTATTCAGAACTTACAAGGAACTCCTAGTACTCAATAGTGAAAACCCCCCACAAACAATGTAATATAAAAACAGGCAAAAGACCTGAACAGACATTTCTCCACTGAAGATGTACACATAACCAACAAGTAGGTTGGTGCTCAACAACAACAATCATCAGGGAAATGTAAATGAAAATGATATATCATCTCACATCTGTTAGGATGGCTATTATCCAAATCTTGCCATTTGCAACAACATGGATGGAGCTAGAGAGTATGATGCTAAGTGAAATAAACCAGTCACACAAAGACAAATACCATATGATTTCACTCATATGTGGAATTTAAGAAACAAAACAAATGAGCAAAAGGGAAAACAGAGAGAGGGGGGTATACCAAGAAACAGACCCAACTATAGAAAATAAACTGATGGTTACCAGAGGGGAGGTGGATGGGGGGATGGATGAAATAGGTGATGGGGATTAAGAAGGCCACTTGTGATGAGCACCAGATGATGTATGAAGTGGTGAATCATCATATTCTACACGTGAAATTAATATTACACTGTATGTTAATTAACTGGAATTTAAATAAAAACTAAAAAATACCAACTAAACAAAACAGAAAATAACATGAGTTGTTAAGGATGTGGAAAAACTGGAACCCTTCCACATTGTTGTTGGGAATGTAAAATGTCGCAGCCACAGTGCAAAAACACTATGGAAGTTCCAAAAAAATTTTAAAGGAAAACTGCCATATGACCCAGCAACTGCATTTCTGGATATTTATCCAAAATAATTGAAATCAAAATCTTGAAGAGATATAATGCCCACAATGTCCATCAACAGATGAATACATGAGGAAAATATGGCACACATTTACAATGGCACACATTTACAGTATTCAGCCATAGAACAGGATTCGCCAAGTAGGCAATCCGGTTATATGCTACTACCTGAATGAACTTGGAGGACATTATACTAAGTGAAATAAGCCAGTCACAGAAGGACAAATACTGCTTGATTCCACTTACATGAGGAATCTAAAATAGTCAAACGCATACAAGCAGAGAATAGAAAAGTGGCTTCCAGGGGCCGGGAGGTACAGGGTAAATGGGGAGTTGCTGTTCAATGGGTATAAAGTTTGTAAGATGAAAAAGTTCTAGAGATACGCTGTACACCATTGTGCTTATAGTTAATACTGTACTGTACCCTTAAAATTTTGTTAAGAAGACACATATCATGTTATGTGTTTTTCTTACCACAAAAAAGAATAACAGTCATTGAAACAGCAATGAAATATTACAAAACTAAAAAAGGGTGAAAACAAAACACACACACACACACACACACACACACACACACAAATACATACTTGGTTCAAAATAGCAATGCTTCTAAAATATTTATTCAGAAAGGAGAAGCGTTATTTTGCAAATTTGCATGAAATTTTCCCAAAGAAATGGCATCCTTTCAGCAAAACAAGAGTTTCCAAAGAGATGTCCTGAAATCTGTTATCCTGCATGTATCAGTATCAACATAATTCCATTTAGGAAAAAGGCAAATATGTTTCATTTATCTTGACTTTTTTCATTCCAGTAACCATAGATGTATTTCCCAATTCTAAAATTTTACTCTTATGACAGATTTTCCCTATGACAAGTATTTCAAAAAGTAGGAGATGTATGTCTAGCTCTATGTCAAAAAGAAGATATTAGTTTTTCATTTCCTATAATTGTGAGATAAAAACAATCTTAGACTTGTACATAACTTCATAGTTTATCCTGTGAATTTATTTATAAACCTTCACCAAAAACCAATCTTTAACTCAATAGTGAAATCATGCATTTCTACATTTCACTGTGTTTTCCGTAGTTTTCTGTACTGCTGTTGAAGGGCTCCTTCTTTTATTTTCTGTTGAAGTGTTCTATGGGGATTAAAGCTTAACTTCAGGACTTCAGGTTAAGCAACAGAGAGTGAAATAGCCTGGAAGAGATAGAGACGTGCAAAAACATAAGCTGTTCCTACAGGAGTATGGCAAAGCAGTAGAATTGAAAATTGAAGTTGAATGTGGCTTCTTAGCCAACAAGTGGAGTTTTGCTTTGTACATCCAAATCTCTTTTAGAAAATGTTTTTTGAAAGAATTCTGGTGTCAAAGAAATTATTTGAAACTTGGAAATGAGGCAAAAATCTAGATAGCACGTCTGTTCAATGTCACACGGTGGCGAAGGCCATATGAGGATTATGTAAGGGAATGTGCTTAGTTCATTTTTAATCTTTTAAAAAGTAAACTTATGTGTATATATGTGAAGAAATGTGTTGAACAAAATTAAGTTTACAATTATTATTTTAATATTTTCATGAAAGACTTGAATTTACATGGAAATTTATACTTACACTCACAATCATTAAGATATATTGTAGAAATATTCATACAGAAATAAACTCTTGTTTTCTTTCTCCCCAGAGGATGACTTTATATTTTTCCAGATAAACTCTAGATATTCTTTAAAACACACGTATTAGTCAGAAAGTACTCAGACTTTGAGAGTAAAATCTAATTGGGTTAAATTGTTAGGAAGAGGGTGGCTTACAATTCTTGTCATCTCTGGCTCTGAGTAGAGATAGAGATAAAGATATATTCAGTTACTGACACAATTTCTAACCACTTGGCTTTATCAAGACAAGAGGTATTTCTTTTTTTATTAAGTTTTTATTTTAGTTCTAGTATTGTAAACACACACCTATATATATTAGTTTCAGGTGTACAATATAGTGACTCAACAATTCTACATATTATTCAGTGCTCATCAGGATAAGTGGACTCTTAATCCCCTTCACCTATTTCACCCATCCCCCAACCCACGTGCCCTCTAGTAACTATCAGTTTGTTCTCTATAGGTATGAGTCTCCTTTTTGGTTTGTCTCTTTTTTCCTTTGATCGTTTTGTTTCTTAAATTCTGCATATGAGTGAAATCATATGGTATTTCTTTCTCTGATTGTCTTATTTTGCTTTGTGAAACAGTTGTGCTATTATCCTATAATGACAGAATTTTCTAGTGAATATAACAAAACACATGGAAGAAAGAAATATTATCTAAAAGGCAAGAATATTTTATATAAAAGACATTTATATAAATGGGGCACCTGGGTGGCTCGGTTAGTTAAGCATCTGATTCTTGACTTTGGCTCAGGTCATGATCTCGCGGTTTGTGGGTTCAAGCCCTGCATCAGGCTCCGCACTGACAGCGTGGATCCTGCTTGGATTTTCTCTCCCTGTACTTCTGCCCCTCCCCAGCTCATGCGTACTTGTGTATGTGCTCTCACTCTCTCTCAAAAATAAACATAAAAAAACTTTTGTAGAAATATGTGAACTTTATATTTCATCTAATTTACCAATATTTTAACATACTGTACAGTTAACAATTTTATTTTAAAATCTTTAACATTCCAATAAAAGTATCTGATTGAACATCACACAAAAAAGAAAGTTATTCACAGAACTTTCATTTTTAACCTTACTCTTGTACTCACCTCACAGTTGGCAAATTGCTTTCACATTCAATGTCTCTTTAATTTTCATCCCCACAAGCTGCCTATTAGACAGTTTAGACAGATAAAATTATCACCAGCTTTACATTTTAGATAAATAAGCTCAGGCCCCAAATTTGTACATGACTTACCCCAAGGTCACTGCACAATCCAGTGGCAGAGCCAAAACTTATTCTCCAATTCAGATCTTGTATAGAGGGGCGTAGAGCAGACTTTATATTTAGAAATGTTTTATTATCATAGCACATTATCTTCTTCAAAGAATTGGCTATTCATCTTTCCCCTAACATATTAGAGCATGTAATTCTTCTATTTTATTCCTTTTACAAAAAATATTTCATAAGTGATAACTAAGATTGTATATGGAGTCAAACTGTTCTATTCCATTTATGCTTGGAAATGTGAACAGCTGTTTGAATGCACATGTCAAAAATTTCAATTTGTGTGTAAGGGAGTATTCTGGTGATTCTAAGGATAAGAGAATTAAGTCAGTTTACCTTTGCAAAGGGAAACTGCTCTGGGAATTATTTAAGGTGGTTAAATTACATAGCTTTCCCCCCACAAGCTGTCAACAATAAAGAGATTAAGACTTCATTTGCAAGCTTTATCTTTAACGTAAAATGACAGTAATTGACATTTAAAAACTGTATTCTACAATACTCTACATGACACAGGCAGAAACTTGTACAAGCTTTGGAGCCTAGCTCCTGCACATATTTGCTTCATTTGTCTATTACAGGATCTGGAGTGTTTTTAGGAGTTAAATCCTCTAAATATTAACTATGAGAATGCAAAGCGTTACCTGAGATAATACTATGGAAAATCAAATTATGGACACAGAGTACATATTACTTTTGACTTCTGGCCCTCCTTTAAGACTGAGAGAATTAGAATTCCCAAAGTATAACATTATATGAATCAGTTACCCTATTTGCATAATTTGCTTTTCAGTGCAAATAACAGGCCCTGACCCAGATGATCTCAAAGAGAATTGTCAGCAAGCCAATAAAAAATCGAGCAGATGGATGTCATTTTTCAAAATTAGGCTTTCTTTGACAATAATCATTCTTGATGTTCTAAGATAATAAGAATCAGTAGGAAGAATTCATCAGGCATTTTCTTACATAAGTATGTTTACAGTTTATATAGAAGCAGAGGGATGACTCAGAAAGGAGGAAATTCCCTCCTAATTTCATGAGAGGAGTTTGAATATAAACACGCACGCACGCACACACACACATATTATCAGTTGCTTGAAGTTGAAGAATATAATATATTCCTCCTTGCTAAGTATGTTAGAATATCTCTTATTTTTCTCCTGCGTATAAGTTTGGACAATTTTCATGTCCACTCCCGGTTTCTATATATTGTATGGTTGAAAGCGTAGAAAAGATAATCATATTTTATAAAGAACAATCTGTCTCTTCAATTAATAGCCGATGCTCAATTTGAAATTTACATCCTACACACCAGTCTGGTTACAAAATAATTAATTTGATTCAGATGTTTAATTAAGCATGACAAGGAGGCTTTAGTTTTAACTTAAGAGGAAAAAAATGAAAGAGTCGCCTTGGAAAAGCCTGGAGCATATTTTGCAGAGCATCTTGGAACAAACAGTTTTAACTAAAGACTTAGTTAGCCTATTCCTTTGATGACTTCATTAACAAGTCAGTGTTCAGACCCACGAGGCCTATGACAGAGAATAGTGTAGTAGATAGATGTAGGACACATAGAATTTGGATTTTTTGATCAAATTGTAATAAATATCTTTAATTAAGCAGGCTTTTCCTGGGGAGTTAAAGGAAAGAAAAAAGTGCCTCATTATTTATTTTTTGAGCTTCCTCTATGTTAACTGAAAGGATCTTTTATTTATAGATTATTATTATGACTTCTATAAATAATCAACCCGTACACTGTGCACATATTCACTCTGTGTGCTCTATTATGTTGTATAAATTCTCCTCGTTGATGTTCAAAACTATAATTAAAGCCAAATCTTAATGTTTCCCGTTCACTAACAGTTACCTTTTGTTGCAAGCTAAAGAACTAGAGTTGAGCCTATCATGGTGATTTATTTGATTTTCATTTCAGTGATAAATTTACATCCATCCCCACACAGAATGGAGAGAAATCAGTGAACAGTCACAGAACCGACATAAAAGCTAACTTAAATTTGCTAAAATACAATAATCACTAGACAACCTACAATTGCTTTTCTTTTGTACGTTTTCAGTTACAGGAATATTTTGTGTAGAATTACAGTCTCTGTTAAGAAGTTAGGAAATGTCAGATTGTCTGACAGATGTTCTTATATCCTAGATTTACAGCAAAATCTATGCTCACAAAGAAGTTTTTAAACAGGCAACAATTTTATACAACTCCTTACAAATTAATCACGGGTACTAAGTCAAGGGCTGAATGTCTTTCAGTAATATTCAACTAAGGGAAGACGGGTGAATACCGTGGGAGACATGGAGGAGCATGACGTGGTGTCAGAATTTCTAGGGGATATGTTTCAAATCTTAGAGTTCCTGAGTTTCTTAGATGCTCTATGTCTCTGCCCAAGAGAAAGGCAGTGAAAAGCCACTGTAGCGAATGGCAGAATGTTGTATCTACCATCTGATACAGATAGGGGAAAAAAAAAAAACTTAGAAATAATTGTTCCATTAGAACAGCTATGCCTGAAATTACAGTGGGTATTGTGGTGATCCTCTATCTTCAAAGATGTCTGAGGATTTGAACATAGTCCAATCTTCTTTGCAACACTAACTCAAGGAATTTATGGGCACACATTAAAATTTTTTTAATGTTTATTTATTTTTGAGAGAGATAGAATGCGAGTGGGTTAGGGGCAGAGAGAGAGGGAGACACAGAATCTGAAGCAGGCTCCAGGCTATGAGCTGTCAGCACAGAGCCCGAAGCAGGGCTCGAACTCATGAACTATAAGATCATGACCTGAGCCGAAGTCGGACGCTCACCAGACAGAGCCACCCAGGTGCCCCTATGGGCACACATTAGATCCAAGAAAGTCCTGAGCACTATGAATCAGAACAAGCACCTATACTTCATCATCAGGGGGCTTTATCAAGTGATGTGCAACTAGTCTTGGTGAGACCCAGTTGCATCAGAGAATAGGAGCTACTTTTTTGTCTTGAAAGAGTTACATGGCTTGCAAGGTACAAAAGTTGAAGAGCAAGCATAAGAGACTCTTTAAAACTGAGAACAAACTGAGGGTTGACGGGGGGTGGGAGGGAGGGGAGGGTGGGTGATGGGCATTGAAGAGGGCACCTTTTGGGATGAGCACTGGTTGTTGTATGGAAACCAATTTGACAATAAATTTCATATATTGAAAAAAAAAAGTTGAAGAGCACTCAGAGCCACTGAATTTCTTGAACTGAAATAGTTTGTGCCAATGCAACCTCAGATAGTGTCATCACACATGTTCTAAGGATGGAGTGACTAGGGCACTAGAAGTTGTGTTTATGAATCATAAAAGCACCACAGTGCTGCTGTGCATGCTGTGTTGCTGTCTATTCAGTATCCCCTCTCACAACGAAGTAAACTTGAATTTGGGGAAAGTGCACTATGTCTCGTAAGCTTGACTGTCAGTCAAAACTTAGACCACTTCCTCTGGTTGATCAGAGTGTACCCTGTACACATCTATTTCATTGAGCTTCCATTTCACGCTCATAGTGTACCTTTGGCTTTCCTCATAAGAGTACGATTCTAGCTTTTCTTCTGCTTCTCTTACTGTACTTGTGGTTTCACTTCAAAAGCCCTTGTCCTTTCGTCCATCCCCTAAGTGTATCAATTTGCCACTGAGGTGGATGGATCAAAACTGTTACACCTCTACACATCTGGATTTGCATCCTAGCTCTGAAACACACGGGCTGTTTTATCCTGAGAAAATTAGTCGATTTCTTGGAGCATCAATTTCTTATTGGTGTCCTAGGTGTTCTATATCTCACGTTATTTATGACACATACAAAGTTATTTCAAATGTGTAAGTGCGTGGATGAATGAGAACAAATCTAGTAAATATACTTACATGAACTTATATGTTGCAAAAATAAGAATAACTGTCTTCAATCTTAGTATCTTACAACACTTGTGGTGTGGGACCCTAATATGTATTAATGGAATGTACCATGCCATATATTTACATAGATTATATCACCCAAACCATCAATGTAAACACTATATTCATTTTACATAATACCAGAAATTCTGAGGTGTTTTCTTTTGTAATTTGAACTTTATTAAATATAATTGCTAGGAAACAAGGACATTTTATTAATTTCATCAACAGCATTGTGCTAATGCCATCATATTTAATCTTCAAAACAAGTCCATAAGTACTATTTACCCATTTCATAGATGAAATAAATGGATATTTAGAAGAATTATTAGCATGTTGTGAAGCAAGTGTTGAAACTCAAGCTTGCCTGACTCTAATGTCTATAATCTTTCAATTAATGATGCTCTAATTAGTTCAGTGACTAGAACAAAATATGTGAGTAATATATATTTGATGAATGCATACAAATTACTTTTGTACTTTGTTCCTTCGAGGTAATATCATTTTATTGTCTCACACTATAAAAGGGGTGCAATATCAATCAACCTGTGGGTGATAGGAAAATATGTGAGTGATATTGCAACAATTTATATTAACATAATCTATGATAGAGAATTTCACTACATCTGGAACACCTAAAATTAGAATAAATTTCAGAATGTTAAAAGAAGGTGTAATAAAGGAAAAAATACTCTTATTTAAAAGATAGAATTTGGGGTTCCTGGGTGGTTCAGTCAGTTAAGCGTCCGACTTCGGCTCAGGTCATGATCTCACGGTCCGTGAGTTCAAGCCCCACGTCAGGCTCTGTGCTGACAGCTCAGAGCCTGGAGCCTGCTTCAGATTGTGTCTCCCTCTCTCTCTGACCCTCCCCCATTCATGCTCTGTCTCTCTCTGTCTCAAAAATAAATAAACATTAAAAAAAGAAAGAATTTAATTTTTTTCATGTTTATTTTGAGAGAGAGAAAGAGTGTGTGCGCTCATGCACATGAGAGTTGGGGGTGGGGCAGAGAGACAGGAGAGGGAAAATCCCAAGCAAGCTCCACACTGTCTGTGGAGACCGATGTGAGGCTTCATCCCACAAACTGTGAGATCATGACCTCAGCAGAAACCAAGAGTCAGACGCCTAACCAACTGAGTCAACCAGGCACCCCTAAAAGATAGGACTTGTTAAATGCTTCTTTTAGATAGAGCGAGAGCTGTTATTTTATGGAATTATATATAATTAAAACTGTGCCACAGTATTGCCCACAATCTCTTGAAGAGTACAACAATTCAAATATTGCAGGGAAAACAGGATAGTAGAAAGGTGTGGGATGATAGAAAGCATAATTTGTTTGACTGGGATAGAAAAAGTTGACTGATGTAACAAAGCCAAGGATAGGTGTTTTTTTAAAAAAAAGACTTTATAAGACAAAGGAAAGAAACAATATTTGTTATGGTTGAAGTGTGTCCCCTCACCAAAAAATATGTTGAAGTCTAAACCCCAGTACCCTTTGAATGTGACATTATTTGGAAATTGGGTCTTTGCAGATGTAATCAAGTTAAGATGAGGTCATTAGGGTAAGTCTTAATCCATTAGGACTAGTACATTTATAAGAAGAGGGAAATTTCAGGCACACACAGAAGAATGCCATCTGAAACCACAGACACATTAAGAGAAGACACCTATGTGCAGACAGAGGCAGAGACTGGAGTTATAGTGCCACAAGCCAAGAACACCTAAGGCTACCCAAACCTAGAAGAGGAAAGGAAGGATCTCATAGGGAGACTTCATAGGGAGTAAGGCCCTGTGAAGATGTTGATTTCAAACTTCTATTCTCTAGAACTTAAGAATAAATTTCTATTGTGTGAAGCCCCTAAGACTATGGTACTTTCTTATAGCAGTTCCAGGAAACTAGTAACACTATTTTTGATATTTCATTGGGAAAAAAGAAACCCTAAAAACAAACAAAACAAAAACCTCCACACTTATCTTTTCATAGGCCATAGAGTATACAAAGTTGTTTCAGAGTGAAGAGTTGTGTGAAACCCTCTATTTTCACTCTGTAAATATCTTAACGTAGGTATGTTCTCATTCTTGACAAAGATTCGAAGTGAGAATGAAAGCTTTTTCACTGTTTTATAAATCTGTGATAACATGGTTTTTCTTTGTCTTCAGTGACAAATATGATTGTTTTCCCTCATTGCTCTGTTTGCCAAATCTTGACAAACGAAGAGCAAAGAAAGGTTGAGCCAACTTATATTTTCCTCTGAATTAGCAACGTTTTTTTGAGGCTTGAGTCTCAGTTACTTCATAATTGCTTCAGGGTCACATTTTACTTGGATGTAGGGTCCTGATCAAAGCAAACCACCAGAATACAGCAGTATAAAAATGAATAACTTACTTGTATGAGTTATTTATTACTGTGTAACAAATTGCCCCAAAACTTAATGGCTTAAACCAACAGCACTTATTATGTCACAGTCACTTTGAGTCAGGAATCCAAACACGAATTAACTGGGTCCTCTGGCTTTAGGTTTTTCTCAAGACTGCCTACATCTATAGGCTCAACTGGGAAGAATCTGCTTCCTCCTTTATTCAGGTGGTATTGGCAGGATGAGGTTCCTTATGGGCTGCAGGATTGATGTCTTAGATCCTCATGAGCTGTTGACTAGAGGCCTTCCTCGGTTTCTTAACATGTGGGCCTCTCTTTAGAGCATCTCACAACACGGTGGCTTATTTTATTAGTGAGAGGGCAAGAGAGAGTAGCAGCAAGAAAGAGAACTACAGCACAATAGAAGCCATACACCTTTGTAACCTTATCATACAAATGATACCTCATCACTTTTGCCATATTCTATTCATTAAAATATTCTAATAATTCCAATTATATTCATTAAAAGCAAGTCACTGGGTTCAACCTTTACTTATGGGGAGGGAATTACATAAAAGTATGAATACCAGGAAATTGGATCACTGGGAGCCACACTAGAAACTGCCCACCATATTGTTGTGAGGTCAAATGATAAATATGGCTACTAATATTAAATGATGATATATCTATTTATTGCAATAACAAATTAATAATAACTTCTCATCAGCTGAATCAATAAGTAGGTATAATCTTATTTTTAAAAAAGTCTTTGCAATCAATAATTAAGAAACTACATAAATTTCAATGGAAAAGTAAAAGAATGAATGAGAATTCCAAGTTAGTATTTTGGCAAATTCATGTATCAATTCCAAACACTTAGCCACCAGTTTTACATATTCTGTACTGGATGAGAGCAAAAACTTTGAAGTCATACACACATGGGTTCAAATCTAGGGTACACCACTTAATAGTTGTGTGACTTTAGACAAATTATTTAAAACTTTTGAGTTCTATTTCATCATCTATAAAGTGAGCACTAAAGCCTGCATGTGAGATATTCAAATCTGATCTTACATATAAGGTACTTAGCAGGAATAAATAGTAGCCATTGTTATTTTATGAGTTTTACTATTTTAGGATGATCATTTGCTCTTCAGTAAAAGAGTTATAATTAGAAGAAGGAGTATTTCAGTATCAGTGAGAAGATAATTATTGATGCCAGGAGTAACACTGGGCAGATATATAAGCTTCATGTATGGCAAGCAAAGATACAAAAAAATCATTGAACATGAGAAAAATTCTGCCCATAAACAGAAAAAGAAATGTGGCTCAAAGAAAGTATAGGGAACAAAGTTGGGGAATAGACAGTACATTGAGGTATAAAGAAATAGGATGATGAAATTTGGCAGATTCCTACCAAAGATATCCTTATACCTCAGGGACTAGTTTCATTGATATTCACATGTATGACAGTTTTGTGACCTAAAGATTCAGCTTGAGATCCATGGAAGATTTGTTGCCTCCATCAGTCGGCCCAATTCTTCATTCTTCCTGTATCCACTCCACTGGGTGCTTCTCTCACTAATAAGCAGTGGGGCATCAGGGATGCTGTAAACATTCTGTACGATGAGACAGTGCCAGACAATGATGTCTACACAATTCCCCCTCACAGGTGCCCTTCATTTGATTTTCCATGGATTCACTGTCCCATGATCATAAGACTCTTCAAAAGAACAATAAACACACATGTCCTACTCTTTGCCAGGTATTTTTACACACACACACACACACACACACACACACACACACACACAACCAGCATGCTATTTCTGAGCTAGTGATTATATCATGTGTATAGAAGAGAAATCTGGATTTTTGACAAGAGTTAAGAGATATGGCTAAAATCACAGAACTCATAAATGGCTGATGTTCGGTTTAAAAATAGGTCTTCTGACTCCTAGTTAAGTGAGTTTCCACTAAGATTCTTGGGCCAATAAGATGTTAGAATTAGGGTCAGATCAGATTGATCTAAAAGGTAATCAAATAATTTAGGATAATAAAGTTTTTAAATGACTTTGTGTTCATTTGCATTTGATTTATATGTGCTTCCATTTTGCAAAACAAAATATTTTCACAGAGCATAATGTAATGGATATGGCACAGTAATTATTGCAGCTCACATGGTAAAGTAAGAAAATTCCGGTTTATAAGCACAAGCAGTGGGTCTATGTTTCCTCATGTATAACAACGAGTAAGAAAATTTCATCAGAAAATTCTGTTTCTGAACTTATAAAACTCTGAAGAAAATAAATTTATACTTTTTCTTCTGTTTTTTAATTTGTTTACTGTGTTCTTTTTGGTAAAGCCAGGAATGAGTAGTTTATACATCTATAAAATGCTGTATAATGGCAGTGTAAATAACCACAAACACATATTTATTAGGGCTGAATAGATAAGCTAAACTGAACTAGAATAGCTAAAACAATTTTGAAAAAAGAAGACTGTAGTTGGAAGAATCAAACTATTTGATCATACTATTTGATCATAGCTGTATAGCTACAATGTGATATTGCGAGACACATAGATGGATCAATGGAACAGAAGGGAGAACCAAAAAACAGATCCACACAAATATGTCCAGCTTATTTTTCTCCAAAGTGTAAGAGCAATTCAATGGAAGAAAGATCATTGTTTTCAGCAGTGCATGAATAATTAGACATCCCTAGGCAAAAATAAACAAACTATAACAACAATAAAATACCTCAACCCAAACCTCACACCTGATACCAAAATAAATTCAAAATGGATTACAGACTTAAATATAAAATTATCAAGTTTTTGGAAGGGAACACAGGAAAAAATATTCATGACCTACAGTTAGGCAAAGAGTTCTTATATATGATACCGAGAGCACAATCTATTAAAAATATAAGGATAAGTTGGACATCACCAAATTAATTTTTTTTTTTGCTTTGGAAAAAAAAACTCTAAGAGGATTAAAAGATAAGCCACAGACTAAGAATATTTGGAAATCACGTATCTGAAAAAGGACTCATCTGATATTAAATGTATCAAACCAACATGCTGTATACCTCAAACTTATACAATGTTTTATGTTAAACTCTATTTCAATAAAAAGAGTAAAAAGAGTACATAAAAAACTCTCTAAAGTCAACAGTAAGAAAATGAACAACCCAATTAGAAAATGGACAAAGGCTTGAATAATCATTCTATCAAAGATGGCCTGCATGGACTTCTCTAATGAAGTAGAAGGTGAAAAAGTTTTGGAAAATATTTGCTTTGCTTATATGGATAGCAGCCTTTTCCTTCTTCTCTTCTTTCATATTCTTGTCTGGAAAATGTATGTAATGTTTGGAAATATGAAATCTATCTTGAAATGAGAAAGATAAAACTCATTTGATCAGTATAGTGGAACAAGGAGATAAAAGAAAACTGATACCTGTATGACATTATTGAGTTACTGTATCAGCCTGTCCCCTATTTCTCTAGATTTCCTCTTTCCTTTGAATATATTCCCATGAAAAAAATGTAGAAACTAAATACACTGGCAATATGAGTTATCTGTATTGTTTGAGAACATCGATTCTGCTATAGAGGGCAAGAAAATAAATGGGACAGGTAAAACTCATACAAAGTATTAAGCATAAAGAGCAATTTAAGCAAGTAGCTTATGAATTATAGGTGAAGCTCACAGGATTTGTTAAGAATAAGTGGGGTGCCTGGGTGGCTCAGTCGGTTAAGTGTCGGACTTCGGCTCAGGTCATGATCTCACAGTTTGTGGTTCAAGCCCCACGTCGGGCTCCGTGCTGACAGCTCAGAGCCTGGAACCTGCTTCAGATTCTGTGTCTCCCCCTCTCTCTGCCCCTCCCCTGCTCATGCTCTGTCTCTCTCTGTCTCAGAAAGAAATAAAAACATTAAAAAAAAAAAAAAGAATAAGTAATAAGTAAGCAAGTGTCTTGTAAGCCATAGGAACTTCATAAGATGAGTTAAATTTAGATAGTAAGTTAGCAACTGGTGGAAGAGTCCAAGCCCTGGTTAAAAGCCTATGTGTGATTGTTTTTTTAGGCCCGACCATAGGCAGTGGCAGTGACCACAGGCTTTATCTGACAGGCCTCATGGGGGAAAGCTGCACTCCCCACCCCAGAAGTGGTACACAGTCAATACGGTGCAGTCTCTGAAGGGAGTTGCAGCCAAGGACTCAGGCCCCCTGGCTGGTCATGCTATTTCCTGTATTTATATTCCCAGCTCCTGTGCCTTCATTTGTAGGTCTCTTTATCTGAGGCCTCGAGCAGAGATATTGAGGAGCCCCTGCTGAGGCCTTCTTATGGAGAAGGAGAGGGGGAAAACCTGAAGACACTTTTGTCCACTCTGACTCAGTATTCAGTACTTTTCCATTCCTAGCTCTCCCTCCTTGTCTCCCCCCAGCCCCATCTCCACTTCAGGGTCTATAAAACTATCAGAGCATTTGGTGACTCCATCAAAAGTGAGACAACCCACACAACTGTGCAGAGCCATTTGACCCTTGACCTGTGAGCCATTCCATGGGGGAAAATGGAACAGAGTTAGCACTTCCTCCTGTTTTAAACTCTCACTTGTATCATCACAGTGAGTGATTAAAGGCTTAAGTATTTCATTTTTAGCTTGCTGTTTTAATCAGCCACTCTGACACCTGACAGCTCAGCTGAACTTCTTAAACTGGTAAGACATATAAATATGTAATATATGATGGAAACAAATATCACTTATAGATAGAAAGGGATAGAAAAACAAAGTAATAAACATGGCAAACTTGGGCATCCATGTGTTTTATGTCATACGGCCCATTCTGACCACACATGACGTCTGCCTAAGTAACACACATGCGCGCGCGCGCACACACACACACATGCCATAGTTCTTCATAAGGCTCATTGGTGAGCTCCAGCTATGGACCAGGCATATTGCTCCCACATACCTCCAAGTGAGCAAGCATGTGTTAGGCACAGAAAATTTATTTTGACCCACTTGCTCAAAACTGAATTATTTTTAAAATTTCCTTCTTTTTTTAATTTTTCAATTTAAATTCTAGTTGGTTAACATATAGTGTAGTATTAGTTTCAGGAGTATAATTTAGTAATGCATCACTTACATATAATGCCCAGTGTTCATCACAAGTGTCCTCCTTAATACCCATCACCCATTTAGCCCATCCCCCTCCCATCTCCCTCCATCAACCCTCAGTTTATTATCTATAGTTAAGAATCTCTTATGGTTTGACCCCCTCTCCTTTTTTTCTTTTCCCTATGTTCATCTGTTTTGTTTCTTAAGTTCAACATATGAGTGAAATTATATGGTATTTGTCTTTCTCTGACTGATTTATTTCACTTAGCATTATACTCTTTAGTTCCATCCATGTCGTTACAAATGGCAAGATTTCATTCTTTTTCAAAACTCAATTTTTGTCCTCATAATCAACTTTCTGGTCAACAAAGTAGCAGTAGAGAAAGGCATGTGAAGTTTGCACAACCCATGATCAAGTAGGACTTGAAGGTGGAAAACAGTCCTTCAACTCCCATCTCGTATTCTGAGTATGTTAACCCATATCTTTTCTCAATCTTTCCTTTTAACTCTGTGATTTAAATGGATTTATTAAACTGTGATTAAAGTACCTTGATCTGGCCTGTTATTTTTGGTTCTATATGACATCTGGTAAAGCTTGCCAGGTAGTATATGTGGAAGCAACTATTGCATCAGAGTTATTTCCCATGTAGTATCAGTTAAGACTATATACATTTTTCTTTGGGACCTACTTTGTTTTTATATGCAGAATATTAATGGCCATTCGTTTAAAATGTTTCTGTGGTTACAGTTATAATTGACTTTTTAGCCCAAAAACAAATTAAAAGACTGTGTTTCTCAACTAATGTCTAGGCCAATACATTGGATTTTTTTTTAATGTTCAGTTTTTAGTTAATCATGATCATAGAAAATGACACATCTACCCCTTTGAATTTATTTCAAAGCTCTGTATGGCGTATTACATGACCAACCTGTGAAAAATTCCAACACTGTATGAAAACTATTTCTTTTTAAAAATCCTGTTTTCCCTTTCCCTTCCTCTCTTTCTCATTTACCAAGTGATATGTTAGCTTCTAATTATTAAAGTTTCCAGTAGGAGTGTTTAATTTTAAATTTCTTGCTGTATTTGTAACAGACTAGAGGTTGAAGTATTTTATCTTTGGATGGACTATGCAGTTTTAATATGTTATTTGGAGGGTGCCTGGGTGGCTCAGTCGGTTGAGCGTCTGGCTTCGGCTCAGGTCATGATCTCACAGTTTGTGGGTTCGAGACCCTCATTGGGCTCTATGCTGATGGCTCAGAGCCTGCTTCAAATTCTGTGTCTCCCTCTCTCTCTGCTCCTCCCTCACTCATGCTCTGTCTCTCTCTTCCAAAAATAAATAAAAACATTAAATTTTTTTAAAAATAATATGTTATTTGGATATAATCATAGATACACATGCAGAGATAAAAAATAATAGAGACATCTTATGTACCCTTTACTCACGTACCCTCAATGGTAACATCTTACGAAACTATATATAGTACATTAGAAGAAAACTATATAGTGTATATTAGAAAACATAGGGGAGAAGATTCATGAAAATTTTTGCAGTGATTTCCTCAATTTGACACCAAAAGCATAGAAAAAAAAGTAGAAATAGACAAACTGGACTACATTAAAACTTAAAACTTCTTTGCATTAAAGCACATAATCAACAGAGTGAAAAGGCAGCCTACAGAATGGGAGAAAATATTTGCAGATTATATACCTGATAAGGAGTTAATAACAAAATATATAAAGAACTCCTTCAACTCAACAACAACAAAACAAGTAACCCAATTAAAAAAATTTTTTTTAATGTTTATTTTTTGTAAGAGAGAGAGAGCGCGCAAGCAGGAAGGGGCAGAGAGAGAGGGAGAGAAAATTCTAAGCAGGCTGTCAGTGCAGAGCCCAACGCAGGGGATCCATCTCACGAATCATAAGATCATGACTTGAGCCGAAACCAACAGTTGGATGTTTAACTGACTGAGCCACCCAGACGCCCCCAAGTAACCCAATTTAAAAATGAGCAAAAGATCTAAATAGACATTTTACCAGAGAAGACATACAGAAGGCCCACAAGCATATGAAAAGATGCTCAAAATCACTAATCATTAGGGCAATAAAAATCAAAACCACAATGATGTATCACCTCACACCCATTAGGAAGGATGCCATCAAAATATCAGAAAATAGCAAGTGTTGGTGAAGATATGGGGAAATTGGAACTCTTGTGCACTGTTGGCAAGAATGTAAATGCAGCAGTCACTGAGGAAAACAATATGGTGGTTTCTCAGAAACATTAAAAATAGAATCACTATTAGATCTGGCAATTCCACTTCAAGGTGTATACCCAGAAGAATTGAAAGCAGGATCTTGAAGAGATATTTGCATACCTACACTCATAGTACCACTATTCACAGCAGCCAAGGCATGGAAGCAACCCGAGTGTCCACCAATGGGTGAATGGCTAAAGAAAATGTGGCATATACATAAAATGGAATATAGTTCAGCCTTAAAAAGAAAGGAAACTCTGATATATGCTACAACATGGATGGATCTTGAGCATATTATGTTAAGTGAAATAAGCCATTCATTAAAAAAGGCAAATACTGTATGATTCCACTTATATGAGATATCTAGGATAGTCACGGTCATAGAAACAAAACACAGTGGTGGTTTCCAGGGGCTAGGGAAGGGGAAAATGGGGAGTTTCTGTTTAATGGGTATAGATTTTGTTTTGCAAGATGAAAAAGTTTTGGAAATTGGTTGCACAACAATGTAAGTATACTTAACACTACTGAACTGTATACTTAGAAATGGTTAAGATGGTAAATACTATGTTATATGTTCTTTTTATCACAAAAAAAACACACCTATAGTAACATCACCACCAGGATGTTAGAATTTTGACATTGTTACAATCCATAGTCTTACTTGTATTCCTGTGTGTGTGTAAATTTATTTAATTCTACAAAATTTTACTATGTTTAAGTTTGTGCATCTACCAAAAAAGTAAGGCACAGAACAAAACCATCACCACAAGGATCACTCATTTGGCTTTTTTTATAACCCCATCTACCTCCCTCTGGAAGTTGCCTCACCTCTGCCTAAATCCTAGAAATCACTAATCTATTTTCCATTTCTGACATTCTGTCTTTCCAAAATTTTAGAAATGAAATCATATAGAATATAACATTCTGGCACTGACTTTTTTTCACTAAATATAATTCTCTAGATATCCATCCAAGTTGTTGTATCAATAGATCATTCCTTTTTATAAACATGAATTCTCAAAAGTTTCTGGTGAGAATGAAAACAGTTGTAGCCACTTTGACAAGCAGTTTGTCAGTTTCTCAAGATGTTAAACATTGACTTATCATAGTGTTCAGCAATTGAAAACTAGGTTTCTAAAGAAGAAAAGTGAAACACAGGACTCTTCAAGACTTGTAAGTGAAGGTGTTTAGAAGCAGTATATATAATAACCAAAAAATAGGAAAATGGGAATATCCTTCAGCTAGTGAATAGTCAAAAGGTTTTGCATCCATACAAAGGGATATGATTCTATATCGGTGAGAAACAACATTGTGCTACTTACTACAGGGCTGACGATCCTCAAGCACATCATGATACATGAAAGAAGCCAGCAACAAAAGACCACACATGGCATGATTTCCATTCATAAGAATTGTCGAGAAAAGCCAAATCAATAGAGACAGAAAGCAGATTAGTAGTTTCCCAGAGGTAGGTAGGAAGGAAGAGTGGCAGCAAATAGGTTCAAGCTTTCCCTATGCGATAATTTCTATGATTTAGATTTTTCTGAGGGTTTTACAACTTGGTATATTTACAGAAAACCATGAAATTATACGCTTAACATGGGTGCATATTATATAAACTACCCTCTGTAAAGTTGCTTAAAAACATCAATTGCATTTCTATATAATAGCAATGTATAATCTGAAATTGAAATTTAGAACACAATGCCATTATCAATAGCATGAAAGAGAATGATTTCTTGTAAAATTATTATCAGTTGACCAATGCACCGAAAATTATAAAATATAACTGAAAGTAACAAAAGATAGCATAAATACATGTAGTAACATTCCAGACTCATGGATTTGAAGAATCAATATGGATTACATGTCAGCATTCCCAAATAGATCTACAGATTCAAGGTCATCATTCTCAAAATGCCAGGAGTGTTATGCATAAATGGATATGTTAATATTGATGGAAATGCAGAGGAGGCAACATGGACTATACTTCAGAAAATTTAAAACCATCACTATCCAAAAGACTCCATCAAGAAATAACAAAGGCAAGAACCAACTAGAAAAATATTTTTAACTCATATAACAGATAATAAATGTGATTAAAGAACATATAATGACCACTTTTACTCAAGAGGAGGAACACAAATAACCCAAGATGTGAAAACAGTATCACCTTCATAAAATAGTGATGGTGGAAAAAAATGATGCAACCACTTTGGAAAACAAATTGGCAATTTTTAATAATATTAACAATTTTCTTTCCTACAGGAAACAGCAAGGGCACAACCAATAATCTAAAAGAAATGAAAACAATTCACATGATAACATGTACATGAAGGTCATAGCAGCATTTTTCATATTATCAGTAAAGAGGAACCACCACATGTCCTTCAACTGAGGTCAGATGAAAAATAAAACACATATATACCCACACAGTGTAGTACAATCCCATGAAATACAAATCCATGTTAATGTATTAGAAGATTCAACATTGTTAAGATGCCAATAGAATCAGGGAGACCTACAGATTTTAAAACATGGCTATTAAAATCACAGTTATATTTTTTAGCAGATATTGACACAGACACTAAAATTCACAAATTAATGTCAGCGTTCCAGAAGAGCCTTAAAAAATTCTTGAAAAAGAAGAACCAAGTAGTAGAATGAAAACTTTTTCATTTCAAAACTTAGAAAGAATGCTACTGGTAATTGGATATAAACACAGACCAAACGAACAGAATTCACAGTCCAAAACAAATGCATATATTTTTCAACAAAAAAATTTGGCAGAGTTGCCAAATGATTTGATTCAGAAATAATATTTTTTCCACAAAAGATATTGGAATCATAACACATCATAATGCTAAGGATAATTGAAAGACCTTAATTCATTCCTTCTCCAAAAGCAATTAATGAACAGTAGATAACCGACTTACAAGTAAAGGCCCAAACATTAAAAACATTAGAAGAAAATGGAGTCCTACATCTTTGTGCTCCAGAAATATGCAGTGATCACTTAGGCAAAACACCAACAACCATACATGCAAAAAAGAGATGAATCTATCAAAACTAAAACCTTTTAGAGATCGAATACCAATATTAAGAAAGAGGAATAGTAAGTCACAGACCCAGAAAAGTATTTGGAAATCATATATTAGGTAACTGACCTGTGTTTTGAATATGTAAAAAATCCTTTAAATGCAAGAACATGAATAAGTAAAAGTCAATGCAGGCAAAAGATGTGAATAAAAATTTCACCCAAGAAGATGTGCAAATTGCCAGGAGTCCTATGAATAGATGCTCCAAATCATTAGATTTAAGGACATAAAATGTCCAAAGCCATTTTATAACCACAGGAAAGGGAAAATTAAAAAAAAAAAAAAAGGAAAGAAAGAAACACAAGTAACAAGCGTTTTGAGGATATAAAGAAGCTGGAACTCTCACACCTTGCTGGTGAGAATGAAAACAGTTGTAGCCACCTTGACAAGCAGACTGTCAGCTTCTAAGATGTTATAAATTGAGTAAGATTCAGGAATGTTGTAAAAATAAAATTGTACAGAAGAGAACTGAAACACAGGTCCACCCAAAGACTTGCAAGTGAAGGTATAGGAGCATTACATATAGTAACAAAAAAGTGTAAATGTTTAGAATGTTCTTCAACCGGTGAATGCATAAAGTTGGTGCATCCGTAAAATTGAGCATGAGGTACATTATGAAGAGACAACATTATGACACATACTACAGGATGATGATCTTCAAACAATTATGCTAAGTAAAAAAAGAAACAAGACCAAACACATTGTATGACCCCCTTATATAAGAACTGTCCAAAAAGGCAAGCAATAGAGAGAGAAAGTAGATTTGTGGTTAGGTAGGATTGTGGGTGGGAACAAGGATGGCTGGAAATAGGCACAAGGTTAGGATCTGGTATAGTATTATAGCTATGTTAAAAACTGAATTCTGGCGATGGCTACCTACCCAATTTTGGTTTTTTTTTAATTTTTTAATGTTTATTTATTTTTGAGAGAGACAGAGACAAAATGTGAGTGGGTTAGGAGTAGAGAGAGAGAGAGACGCAGAATCCGAAGCAGGCTCCAGGCTCTGAGATGTCAGCACAGAGCCTGACGCGGGGCTAGAACTCCCAAGCTGTGAGATCATGACCTGAGCCGATTTCGGATGCTCAACCAACTGAGCCACCCAGGCGCCCCAACCTGTTTCTTTACTAAAATTCACTGGATTGTTACATGTGTGAATTTTTATGCTAGGTAAATCAGACATCAATAAAGTTGTTAAAATAATCAATTCTATTTTTCCATGCCAGAAATGTAAAGTCAGAAATGAGAATTTAGAAAACATTATCATTGTCTGTATCACAAAAAAGAGAAGAATTTGGTGCAAAATTACTAGCAGATAAGCAGATGCGTAAATATTTTCTGCCTTGGTGCCTTGTTTGAGTCTTTACTGTTCTTTTTCTCCTTTCAATACAGAGTGAACAACATGATTTTTTTGAATTGCTTTTATAGATCATGCGCACTCAGTAGCCTGTGCGTCTAATATAACAATCCTTTTTTTGCACAAAAGGAAAGAAACTTGTTTAAAGCATACAAATAATTGGAAATATTGTGAAAATAAAGTATAACTTATTTACACAGTATTTTCATTCAATTACATACTCATTGTTTCCAAATAAGACGGATCGGATTCTAACTCATCCATATCTATAAAGCATATGGGGATACCTCATTTAGCTTGAGCATAAAATTACAAGTTGTTTTGCTTTTGTTTTCATAGTTATTATCATTGTAATCTGGATATATTATTCATTTTCTGTCGCAAATGGGGGCATGGGGAATTCCTACACTTCAACGGTCACACTTTCTTCTCTTTTTGAGTGAGTACAATAAAGATTTTATAAGTTTTAAATGGAAGAGGACTTGTGAAGCGCTGGAGAAGGATTGGAATCTAATCTGAAAATCATTGTGAGAACAAAAATAGTTTTGAAAGGTTTTAATTTTCACCAATCTCTTAACAGACATTGTCAAGAGATGTGTAAACACTATACAAATACTTCCCTACATCTATCGGCATTTTTGTTTTGCTGTCCCTGAAGAGATGAATAATGTTTAATAATCCTCCAACTGTATTTGAAATTGTTAATACTTGCTAATTGGCAAGGCTGAGATACTCAAATTCTCTCATACCATTATTAAAAACAATACTTTAAAGATTTTACCTAGGTGCCAACCATATGTCTCTATCCTTGAAACGACATCAATTAGAAATGCCAAACACCAGAGGCACCTGGGTGGCTCAGTCAGTTGGGAGTCTAACTTCAGCTCAGGTCATGATCTCGTGGTCCATGAGTTCGAGCCCCACGTCGTCTGTGCTGACACTTCAGAGCCTGGAGCCTGCTTCCGATTCTGTGTCTCCCTCTCTCTGACCCTCCCCTGCTCACACTCTGTCTCACTCTCTCTCTCAAAAATAAATAAACATTTTAAAAAATTTTTAAAAAGAAATGCCAAACACCAGAAATATCTGCTTCAGTTTCTTATACATTGATTTAAATTCTAGCTCATTCACACTTCTTTTCTGTATGGTAGAGTATTCAACAACAAAGCATATCTAACTCCATGGAGGCCACACATCCTTTCCTCCGCAGCCACTATGCAATTTCCTGCTTGAGTCAGGTCAGTTCATTTGAAGCAGAGAATCACTCCTTTGTGGAAGTTGTCTGAGTAGATGACATCTCAAAACTTTCTAAAATGGTGTACAAATGGGAGTGGGAAACTCTTACGGCTTGTAGCTAGCCACACCTTCCACTTCAACCCAAACCATGACTGTGTACCAGAACATTCTCCCTCATGCTTTAACCCTAATTAGCAAAACCCAAGTCAACAGAAGTGAAGTGGAAATAAATCTATTTGAATCTAGATAAAGGACTGGATTTTTGTATTAAATTATATAATTTGATGTACTATAATACCAAAGTATGTCTTACGTGGTTTTATTATATTATACAAATTAAGCCATTCAATGAATCTAGTTTTGTTCCCCCATCACCAATTACACACTATTGTACAAAAAGTTAAATAACCTTTATGCATTTACTATTTGAAAAATCACCTTTAATCATGTCTTGTATTGATAAATGGTGAACATTTCAAGCCCATTTTGCATGTCTTTGTGAAAAGAGTGCATACTGTCTTTCCCTGTAGGTACAAATGGTTGAACGTTTTATTCTCTTCTGCATGAGAACACTATCCCTTATTGATATGATTTTCATTACTACATGATATTTTACCAAAATTGTTATGTTAAACTGACATAAAATGTTTAAAGTAAACATTCAAGTAAAGATGCTTGCATCAATGCAATGCTGTTTTAAATTCTCTTGGCAAAAAGCAGCTGCCAGATGATAGCTACTTGGAGTTCTATGTTATCCCTGAATTAATAAAAACACATAAAATAAAGACAGCAAAAACCAACAAACAAAAACAACAACAAGGACAAAAATACACCTCTTCACACACAAACAGATTAAAAATAAGACAATTTGGAATTACTTTTGAAGGTATAGAGAGCTTGCTTGAAACACAATGAGATGCCATTCTGAAAGGAAAGTGGTAATCTCAGAATAACAGATTTTGTGATCTTGACAGACGTCTTTCTTGACATAAAGAGTTTAGAATGTTACTAAGGTGAACCTGACATGTGAATTAATCTAGTAATTTGCAGTCAAGGAAAGTTGCCCTCCACATTTTCTCCAAAAGTTCTCTCCATTTTCATTCTACAAAACCCTAAAATAAGAAAGTTCACTTAAAAATACTCTGATTTTTTTGTAAAGGAGCATTCTCAAAGTACTGAGCATAACTATATTCAAAAATCAGATTTTTCTGGGGCACCTGGGTGGCTCAGTTAAGCATCTGATTTGATTTCAGCTCAGGTCATGATCTCACAGTTTGTGAGTTCAAGCCCCTCTTCAGGCTCTGTACTAATAGTGCAGAGCCAGCTTGGGATTCTCTCTCTCTCTCTTTTCCTCTGCCCATTCTCTCTCTCTCTCTTTCTCTCCTCTCTCTCTTTCCCCCTCCCTCTCAAAATAAATAAGCAAACTTAAAAAAAAAACTTCAATCACACTTTTCTTCCTGGTATTGTTGAAGTTGTTGAATGTTTCTAGTGACTTGACTAAAACAGATGTCCACATTTTCATTCCACATACTTTGAAAATATTACATTATCATATCTAAATGTGAGCTTAAAAGAAAAAATGAAGAGGAACCTATGTCAAGAACCTTACATGTATAAACGTTGAAAAAAAAAAAGGGGGGGCGCCTGGGTGGCGCAGTCGGTTAAGCGTCCGACTTCAGCCAGGTCACGATCTCGCGGTCCGTGAGTTCGAGCCCCGCGTCAGGCTCTGGGCTGATGGCTCGGAGCTTGGAGCCTGTTTCCGATTCTGTGTCTCCCTCTCTCTCTGCCCCTCCCCCATTCATGCTCTGTCTCTCTCTGTCCCAAAAATAAATAAACGTTGAAAAAAAAATAAAAAAATAAAATAAAAAAAGAACCTTACATGTATAAGGTAATTAGTTCTTTTTTTATGAAACCCAAAGTAATTCCTATTTTCTGAGCACTAAAACTTGGAATTAGCGTTTGTTCCATTGACTTACCTCTGAAATGTAGAAAATATTTGCCATTCTATTTTTCTCTCATACTATAATTTTCAGAGAGGACCACATTGATCACCATGAACTACGAATTGTTGCATTTCTACACTTGATCTTAGCCAAAAGGCCGAGAAGCGATCGAATTGTTGCATTTCTAAAATTCATTCCATTTTCCATAAGATTAACAATGTTATTCTAGGAGGAGAAAAAAGTGTCATCTTTAAAAGCTTAATTTAATTAAAATTTCCAAAACTGTACTAAGCATCTAGTAGTATATGTCGAGGGATGTGGAAAATAGAAACACTAACATGAATGACGTGCTTGTAGAAAACTAAGCGTTTCAAAAAGTTATCGAAAATATTTCCAAATGGAAATGCTTATCTTACCAAGATCACAATTAACAAGTTCATCTAATCAAGATCACAGATGACATATCTAAAATGTGTCCAGATCAACTCTTTGCTAGTTGACTATCCAACAGAGCAAAAGTTTAAAAATCCAGTAAAGGGGATTATTAATGCTAAATCCAACACTGCCATCCTAATAGACTCTTACACTATTTTTCCAATGATACTCAAATTTAAAAAAAGAGGTCCAAAAAGAACTTATTTCCTTCCCAAATCCATTCTTTCTCTAGTTTCTCTAACCCATTAAATGGCAACATCATTCATATTTTTGCCCCAGAGAATCAACTATGTCACCTCCCTTACCTCACCTGATTTAACCCCCATCCAAAGGATCACTAAAATACTTTAAAGAGTTTTAGTATTTTATACAACATTGCCCAAACTAGCATCACTCTTTTACTACAATTACTTTTTGTCTCTTGTACCAGGATCTAATTATAATCCTTCCTAATTTATTCTGCACATATTAAAACTTTTAAAAATACACACATTGGAATATGTCACCTCATTGCTCAAAACCACTTGCTCAGAAACCCATGAAAGGTTTCCCATTGCTCTTATGATAAAGACCAAACTTCTTAACATTGATTATAGCCCTGTAAAATTTAGTATTTTATGTACCTCATCTCATGCCATGTTCCCCGTAGCTTTCCAAAACTTCAACAACACTGACCTTCAAGTTGTGGGAAATTACAAGCACTTAATTTTCCTGGAATGTTTTCCTGCCTGTCTTACCCCATTTTGGCTTAGTTAGTACATATTCATATGTCCAGCTTCAGCTGATCTCTGACATCTTCAGGGAAAGTCTGCTTGACACATCTCTTCCCTAACCAGGTTGAGTGTCCCAGTGCAGTAGTCAGGGACCAGTTAGGAAACAGAACTCATACCAGGTAGGTATAGACTAGAGCTGGAGTAAAGTCTAGGGAAGAAATAGTGTCACCAGATGTCAGGAGTTGGAACGACCAAATGGATACTTGAACCACACAGGTAGAAGCTATCCAGTTGGAGCTAAAGGCAAGGAGTAAACAGAGCCACTGCTGAGAGACCCTCCTGAAGCAAAGAGAGAGGGGAGAGTTATCCTGGCCTCTCTCTCCAATCTTCTGCCCATGCCTGCCATTAGTCAAATCCAAGAAGACAGCAGATGGCAGAGAAGCCTGCACAATGTTCTTTGCAGAATTAGCCTTCTTAATATAAATTGAGCAAGGGAGGGAAGAGAAAGGATCTGAAAACAAACAGGCAAATAACTGACACACCCAGTTATATGCTTCCAAACATTTTCTAATTTGTCTTCCCAGAACTCTCCATGATGAATATCTGGCCTTCCTACTAAAGTGCGAGCTCCTTAGGAGAGGAATCACAAATGCCTTTTCAGTGTTGTAATGCTACTGCCTAGCATGGCCCTTGATAGATGTGTTGAGTAAGTATAAAAATTATTTAATCAACCAACTAACTCTTATGATGTTTAAAACAATGTTTCTAATCACCATAACAGAATTAGTCTGGTAATACCTGGTATCCCAGGTATTCTAAACATATTTGAGGACCGCAAGGCTTTTTTAATATCTTATGAAAGTCGGGGCATCTGAGGGGCTCAGTTGGTTAAGCATCTGACTTCAGCTCAGGTCATGGTCTCGCAGTTTGTGGGTTCGAGCCCCATGTCAGGTTCTGTGCTGATGGCTCGGAGCCTGGAGCCTGCTTCAGATTCTGTGTCTCCCCCTCTCTCTGTCCCTCCCACGCTCATGCTCTGTCTCTGTCTCTCAATAATAAATAAACGTTAAAAAAATTTTAAAAACCTTTAAAAATATCTTATGAAAGTCAGGAACCCTTTCACCAGAAAGATGCACATAAGCACACATTTTACATTGACTTTTTGGAGACAGGGCTTATAGGCTGAAGCCCACCCAAGATTTTTTTGCACTTCTAATCTAGAACCAATATGATCCTCTCCAGATGGATGTGGAATTCTTTGGGTATATTTTTATTTTCCCAATATCTGGGACCCACTACTATTATTTAGAAGAAGGGGACCAGGCAATGTAAACTTTTTGCAGAGAAAAATTTTCTCACCCAAAGTGCTTCTAATGACCCATCATGAATCTCAGGACCTTATACTGGAGAAGAAAATTACTTGTCAATCAAAATCAAAATCATGTTTCCTCTTTCTTTGGTGGCAAATTCACCATGAAAACAGTATGATTTTAAAATGGCTTCTGGGACTATATATACGTTCCATATTTATAAATGTTTAATTTACATAACAGCCATCACTGAGCTTTGATAATTTATATACAATAGAAATGTAAATACATAAAATGCAGTATAGTAGTGAATATTTATTTGGGATTTTATTAGTTGCCTATTTCTCCATAGCAAATTATCCCAAAACTTAGTGCCTTAAAACAACACACATTTATCAGCTTGTAAGACCTATGGGTCAGGAATCCAGATACAGTTTACATGTGCCCTCTGGCTCAGAGATCAGCAGGCTGTGATCTCATGAGAAAGCTCTATTGGGCAAGGATCTACTTTCCAATTTACTTACATGGTTGTAACAAGGATGCAGTTCCTCAAGGGCTGTTGGTCAAAGGGCTTCAGTTTCTTGTTGGCTATTGGTCACAGGCTACCCTCTGTTCTTTGCCACACAGGCCTCTCCATAAGGCATCTTGTTTCATCAAAGCAAGCAAGAGAGAAAAGCCAGAGGGAGTGCCAGAGTGAGAGAGAGAGAGAGAGAGAGAGAGAGAGAGGAGAGTCACAGTCTTTTATAGCTCTATCTTAGAAGTAATGTCCCCTCACTTTCGCCATATTCCATTTGTTAGAAGCCTGTCACTAGGTTGAGCCCATACACAAATGAAGGGGGTTACAAAGAGGCATAAGCACCAGAATGCAAGATCAAGGAAAGTCATTACAGAAGGCTGTGTACCACAGGGATGAAGCCATAAAGGCAAAAGGAAATAAGCTTCTTGAAAATGTAAGTTATCTAAAGGTAGTTCTACTTTAGCTGCTAAATAGTCAATGCTTTTATTCCTAACTTTTTAACAACTTTCCTCTTAATCAAAAGACAAATATATGAATATTATGTAAGATTTCTCTCTGCTTTCCCTCTAATAACTCCCACCTCTGTATCTGGGCATTCTTTTAATGGCAAAATTAAAAAGAAGGGATTATGTTTTAAAAGTTAAGATAAAACAAACTGGAATAAGTTATTACAGAATAGTTTGACTATCTTACTCTTGGGAGTGATAATACAATTCTACTTGTGAGAAGACCTTTACAACTCATTAGCTTATGAATTATGTATCTTTCACACAAAGAAAGCAAATGTAATCCTAACTCTTTATGGGTGAGACACCCTATATTTATTTCTCTTAAAACTAAGTAGAGATGCCTTCAGATATTTCATTAGTCTTAAAGAATTAAGTGACTCTAGCAAAAGTCAACTTTCTCTTCTCAGCAGGCAAATAAAAAAAGCACTTATTAATGTATGAATACACTCTTCAGCTTGTATATACTTTAAAAATAAGAAGAGGAAATTTACATTTTCAAAATGACTTTTAATTTTGTACCTCCCCCGTAATTACAGCTGCAACAGTTAAAAGAAGAGGTGGGTGCTAATATTTTATTTTAGCTCAAAATTTCTGTCTTACTTGGAGGTATAGGGTTAACAATATTTAAAGGTCTGTATATAACTGAGGGGGAAAAAACCTGCCTTTCTTGATATCAAGTCTAAAAATATCTATCCCCAAAATAAGAGAATGGCAAAGCAGAATTGGACACAAGAGACTAAAGATTCGTCGAAAATCATAGTTGGGAATGAACTCAAATCAATGGGGTCATTGCAAGCAGGCCACACATCCCTACTCGGTGAGCTAACAATCCACATTCTAGGCATTTTTATTCTAAAAATAACTGAAAGATTTATTGTAGAAGGCTTACTTGAAGTTTAAAATGTGGAGCAGTTTTTAGGCTTGCCAGTTGTCTTTGAATGACTGTACATAGGGTCGTTTAACATTCCTTATCGCTAAACGCCCACTGACACCACTCCCCCCTTCCCCATACACTGTATACCTAAAATATAGTGTCTGATAGGTTTTGATGGCAAAATGGGTTTGGGAGACTTCTAGGAAAAGGGTTTAAAGAACACTGGGTCTGAAGAGAGTACTGGGTAAACCCCTGCACAGAAAGAGGTTAAAACAAAGTCCAAGCGAGGCAGCTAAACACACACACACACACACACACACACACACACACGTATGCACATGCACACACATACACACACAGAAGCACTGAAAATTAGCTTCTTTTTTTCCCCATTTTTACCTGGAATCATTTCTGTTTGCTCCTTCTCAGAACGAGGAAGTCCAAATTCCAGACCTCTGCAGACCAATTACCATGTTACTTTAAATATACTCAGAAAAAGCAGGAGGTTATGTCCTACATAATGCTCTTGCAACTTTTTAGGAAAGGAAAGACAGAAGAGCTGGGAAAACAATTCCAGCTCTTGTCTGACATTACTTCCAGGAATTTAAGGGTGAGACAAAAACAATGCATCGTCCTTCTTTCAAGGAGTTACCTACTTTCAGCTTGTCCTCGTGAGTAAATGCAGGCAGCAGAAGAAAGAGGAGAGCAGTAATTCTCAACTCTGCCATCGCAACTTAGAAGCACAGTTTTCTCTGTTTCTATATTGGTAGAGTTTGAACGGAATTAAACAGAGACAAACCTAGAAAAGAAAGAAAAGCAATGCTGCACAAAGAAAAGAGAAGCACAGGTGGCAAAATTAATCTCACTTGCCAATTTCGCAGTGGTTCTTTATTACTATGCACTGACACCTCTCTCTTTGGCCTTGACAGTTACCTTGAGCTTTTCTGATGGAATAGCTAGCTCTATGGCATGAAAATAGTTGGTTCATCATTTCTGAAGTCCCTCCAAACACTCTGCAGAACATCACTGTGTCACATCCACATAAATAGAATAAAAAGATGAAATAACCATTGTATAACTCTCAACCATATTATTGTGGTATTCTGTCTTATAAGTATGCCACCCTCAATTCATCCAAACTAAACTAATCTTTCACCCTAAACCTACCCTTCTTTCTAATTGGAAGACATCACCATCTACCAAGTTGGTAATTATTTTTTATTGTGTCTCCACTTGCCCTGATCACCCTCATTCTAATCAATCAGGAAGTTGTGTTAATTAAAACCTTTAAATGTCTCGTGAATTTATCAACTTCTCCTTATCCTCACTGCTAAAATTGCAGTCCAGATCACAACCATCTCTCACTGAGAGGTCTGCAACATTCTTTATTAGGATCTCTGGTTTGCTTTCCTTCTCCATTCTCACAGATAGGATACAGATGATACTGCCACGTTCATCTTTTCAAGTTTATTTACTATACATGATTTCCATGACCTAGGACCAGCTTTTCTTCCTAACTGTGATCCCTGCTCTTGCCCCCTTGCCACTTCCTCCCCCCCACACACATCTATAACCCTAACTGTACTTCAAGATACAACTTAATCGTCATTTTCTCTGGAAAGACTCCCTGATGTGTCTAGGTTGTCTTGTGTGGCCCTGTGATGTGCTTACATTACAGGTGTTCAAGTGTCTCCCTTTCAAGGCTGAAGATTCAAGAGGGGCTAAAGGTGAATATCCATCTTAGCATTCACCATTGAGTCCTCAGGAAATTTCCTAGCTCATAGGAAGTACTCAATGAATACTCATTGGACACTTGAAATAACTTCATTTAAACTTTCATAAATATCAGTTCCAGTTTTAAATGTCTAGTCTTTGACATTGTGTTGGTTTGCATTTAAATACTTCTGAAATTAATTTTGTTAGTTAAGCATGAAATTCATTCTCTGATATTTTCAGCACTTATATGGTAAAACTTAGGTGAAAAACATACTTTAAATTTTATTTCCCAGGTCCAGTCTCAAAGGAGAAGTCTTAACATCATTCCAGTCCCATCGCAAAGGAAACTGAGGCAAAAACAGGAGTTACTCACTTACCCAAGTGACACACTAACAATCCAAAATAAATCCTGAAATAATCCTCTGAATATTCTGAGCCACATATGTTTGCTTAGCTCCTGAGCTGTGCTCTTTAACATTCATAGGGGAAAATGCATTTTGCACAACTGTTAGACCCTTGAAGATGAATGTTACTTTATACGAAATGTATAAAAATATCTTCAAATATAAATTGGCTCTAGACTGGAAAAATCTAGCAAAATTTAGAAATTTTGAAAAGTCAAGTGGTAACTAGAGAAACTGTACGTGATTTGGGAAATTTGACTTTGGTGATCAAAATGTCATTGTAGAAAATTGCACAACTCAGGGTACAGTACTTACCTCTAAGGGAAGTGGGTGTCATGATATTAGTGTGCTCAGCAATTTAAAGTCCTTTTGTTTAAGTAGTAACCCATAGAGAGATGAGACTGCACAGCCTGACTCTGCCCTGGACTCAAGCTGTGAGTGAAACTGAGCAACTTGAACTCTTTTCACAAGAAAACCAATTACAAGCAAGGGTATTGAGAAAGGGCAAGATTACCCAGAGGCTGTGGGGGCGGGGGCGGCTCCTGAGGAGAACCCCCATTACACACCACTCACTCTCACTTTAAAACGCGCCTTAGACCAGCCCTTCCTTCAAAGCCTCCCAAACAGGGAGTGAATCCTGCCCCCCCTTTCTCTGAGGTTCTCTTTGGCCCCCTTCACCTCAGACAACTCCCCGGGCCAGGGAAGCAGGGAGACGGACTGCATGTGTCTTATGTAGCTCCATCAGGGCTCTCAACCACTCACTCTTTGCTTTTGGCAATGTGTCCAAGTCGTAATAAATTTGCATTTACCACCTAGCCACTTGGGCAACAACAACAAAAAGCTTTCAGTTTCTTGGACCCATCCCCCTTAGAAGAGAGTGAAGTGTGTTAAAGAACACTTTTTTGTTTTTGTTCAGGTAGGAGATTTTTAAATGAACCGAAATGTTTAAATAATAACTTCACCGGGCATGGGTCTAAGTGTCTTATACCTGTTACCACTTTTAATCCCATAACAACCAAATGAAGTGGTTAATGGCTCCACTTGAGAGATGCATAAATTGAAGGCCACACATAGTAGGTGTTCCTGTCCATGTCACATGACTGGTGCCTGGCAGAGCCCCAGTTTCCACTTGAGGTATCGAATTTTGTGTTTGAGCTCTTACTCACCAGGTCTGCATCCTCTCAGGCACAGACAAGATATGCGTGCCTATGTAGGAGACGTACAAATATAGGTGCAAATATAGATGTAGATGAATATAGCTATATGCCACTGCATCTATATTTATCTTGTGAGTATAAACAGTAAATATATATCATTGTACTTTTTTCAGTATGCTCTTTTATTTTCTTTGTAAGTTTTCTTCTTTCAGTACCTTGTTTCACTAACTAGGTTTCTTCCTGTCTTTCCTTGAACTATTTTCTGCGTGGGGATAATTGCTTCTTGTACCGTGAGCAACTGACACTTCCCTGAAATAACTGAAAAGACCTGAGGGACAGATTTATAGTCAGAGGCCTTAGGTGTTAAAATACCCTCGAGACTCCAATTGAGCCTGAACATTAAAGCCCTAGAGAATGGATATGCCTTATCATTTTTCTTTGCTTTTCTTTGCTGATTATTCTTAATAAATGGCAAAGAGTCCTGTAAGTATGTGCCCAGAGCAACCTCAAGAATATTGCAAAAAAGGCATATCCTTCCTCTCGTTTCTTCCATTGTTGAATTAAAGTGAAACACAGGCTTATATTGCCGAAGGCAACATAAGTACACATGACATGGAGACTGGATAATTAGATAGGTATAATTTTAGAATAATGGAGAATTCTTTAAAGATATTTAGAATTGTCCTCTATTAGAATGATATTCCTCTTTGAGACATGCAACTGCAAGTAGTTGTTATGAAGAGAGAAAATGCAACAAAAAAGTCAGATTAACAGTCAGTTACAAAAGAGATCATAAGTGCAGTGGTAAGGTCAGGTGTATTTGGCCTGAAGAAGGCTGGAACGTACCTTCAGAGGAGAGAACGCAATTCAACATATATAAGCCCCCATTCTCTGCCTCAGTCAGTGAACAGAGAATAGGAAGAAATTAAAACAGGAAGGCTTATTTGAGAAAAAAGGCAAAAAAAGTATCCCACTGGTGCAATCTGAATGATACTAGCAAATACTGTTTATGAAAGTTCTCTCCTTACCTAGAGATCTTTA
This sequence comes from Prionailurus bengalensis, assembly GCF_016509475.1. Lineage (NCBI taxonomy): Eukaryota > Metazoa > Chordata > Mammalia > Carnivora > Felidae > Prionailurus > Prionailurus bengalensis. Next base: position 23,338,750 of record NC_057361.1, on the reverse strand, counting down.
AATTAAAGCAAAACAAAAAGCTGCTCAGTATAATGAAGCCAGTTTAAGTAGCACAATTCTAACTGTGGATAGCATGTGCTTGTGTGGGGTGGGGAGAGAAGATAGGTATCAATTAAATAACCTCAATTGGAAGATTTTAAAAGGGCTTCTCTGTATACAACTGCATTAAATGAGATAGAGCTTGGGAAATTAATGACAGGCTCCATAATGTAATTATTCCAAAGAATAATCCTACTGAACAATAAAAGAGACAAATGGCTATAAAACCTATGTTTACAAAGATCCTTTGAGACTCCAGAGTGGAAAGAAATACAGAAAGAACAACAACAACAACAAAAAGACATTTGGAAAGGGGAAGAATGTGTAAAAAGTGAAAGGGGCAAGATATTGCTAAAGGCAAGTTCAAGTAAAACATCACAAGCATGAGAAAATAAGAGAATTAGTTTTTCTCTATTTAGAGCAAAAATCATAAATAGGATAGGAATGTTTCTATTTGAGGGGCAAGTACTTGTAAGGGAGAGAGATAACCAAGTAGAAGCACACGATATCTAATTGTCCTCTATGCTTTCCATTAAGGAGAAAAAGAGAGGGGTAAGGGATGTGAAGGGAGCTATAGAGACATACATTTACTTGTCCCCAAACACTTAATATCCTAACCTTGTGCAGGGTGCCTGGGTGGCTCAGTCGGTTGTGTCTGACTTCAGCTCAGCTCATGATCTTGCAGTTTGTGAGTTTGAGCCCTGCGTCGGGCTCTGTGCTGACAGCTCAGAGCCTGGAGCCTGCTTTGGATTCTGTGTCTCCCTCTTTCTCTGCCTCTCTCTCCCCCACTCGCACTCTGTCTCTCTCTCTCTGTCTCAAGAATAAACATTAAAAAAAAGATCCTAATCTTGTGATTTTATAATGTATATTTATAATGTAGCTTCAGTATCTATTTAAAGAAAAGGAAATGAGACTAGTGACGTGCTGTGTAGCAAAGAACTTAAGTACAGATTCTTGAGTGTGATTAGTAGGGTTCAAATCTAAACTCTGAATGTTGACTTACTGTTGAAACTTGGGCAAGTTTGTTAACCTCATTATCTTCATGCAGAAAGTAGTTTAAGAAAGAACTCAAAAAAATCTGGTATGTGAAACCACATAGTAAAGTAATAGATTTTAATAAAATGACAAGGGACTTACTTAATTCTTTTTATAATGTAGTATACGCATTCTAAGGCTGAACATTATTTAATAGAGATAGAGATAGAGAGATAGAGATACATACATGAGATAGATACAGATGGAAATGTATATGTGTGTATATATATATATATATATATATATATATACATTTCTATAGATAGAAATAGAGATACACACACGTATAAATTTCGACCTATCCATCCATGTCTTGCTACAGGTACAACTATCTATTTATAATTGAGAGATAACATGTCTAGATTAAGAGAGCAAGGCATCCATGACCTTCAATAAGTTACTTATTTTATTTTATTACTTATTTTATCCGTACTTATTGCTATACCCCAGTTTCTGTATCAGTAAAGTGAAACTAATGATGATATCATCTGTATTAAGAGGATTGAGAGCACCTGTGGAGTACTTAGAATGGTGCATGCCACACAGAGGGAACACTGGCAACTGTTAACAGCTGGCTGATGAACGAATATTCACATTGCATGCCGGCTATGCATCAGGCTCTTTTCTAGACCTTGGGAATATAGCAGTGAACCTAACAAATATTTTTACTCTTGTTTTAGGGTACTATCAGCATTATTGTTAAAGTTATGGATGTGATTCTTGTTTTTGAGAATCTGTTTGACTATTTTAAGATAGAAGAAAATGGAGCACATTTAATTGAAGGGAGAAAGAAATTATTCCTAGGCAGAGTTTAAAGACCGAAGTCATAGAAGGAATAATTTATGACACAAAAGGTATCAGGAGGCCAGAAAGCGTGTAACATACAGAGTACAGGTTAAGAGGTGATTCATGAAGAAGAGAAGGCTCACTCCTTTTTCTGAGATGGCAGAGGGAGGCGGAAATTGCTAAACATATGAATAAGGTTGTTTGAAAATGGAAGGTGAGCCTTGAGTTGGTACCTATTCTCTTGGTGAAGTTTTAGATGAAATGTCTTGCCAAAAGATAACTGGAGTGTAATGTTAATGTTGAGGAGAAAATGTTGAGAGTTAGACTAGCAAATGTAGATAAAAAGGAGAGTTGACTATGAACTTCAAGGAGGGCTAAAATACAGACCCAGTGACAGGTGATGATATCTCAGTGAAGATCCGTTTAATGAGATGACTTCTTACAAATGGTAGCCGTGTCTCTGTAATGTAGAAAAAGCGATTTTATGCGTTCTTTCAAGAGCTCCTTCACCAAATATTTGCTGAATGCATATTGTCTTCTAGGGGAGAATAAGACTAGCCTGGATTCATCTTTGCCTTTGGTGGGGTGGTAGTAGAATAAGACAATAAAAGTAAACAAATGATGCGGCAGTTCTAGATTGTGAAAGTTCTACTGAGAAGCAAAAATAGGGTGATGTTAGAATGAGAGGAGAAGGAGGGTGTTGTCTTAGATTGTGTGGGCAAAGAAGTACTTTCAGAGGGAATGTCTTTTGAGATGCAATGTGAATGACGATGAGGGGGACATGGAAATACAGTGGCATGGGGTTTTAATCAGTGGAAATAGCAAGAACAGAGGCTTTACATGGGCCAGAAATATTCAAGAAGGCCAGTGAGTTGGTGCAAGGTGGGGGAGATGTACTCAAAATGAGTGTGAAGAGGTGAGGCCCTGTGTGATGCCTGGACTTGCAGAAGGGAATGTGAAAACACTGGGTGCTGCAGGGAGGGACCTGAGAGAGACAAGGAAGGTGGTTGCTAAAATGATGCAGTCACATAATTATTTTCTTGGAGAGAGGTCTGATAATAAACGTCACTTATTGTTTCACTATAAATGTGCAGAAATCCTGGTTAATAGAAATTTTGGGTGGGGAAAGTTCAAATAAGCTGGTTTTACTATATCAGACAGGAAAAGAGGGGGCCACAAAATGTGTCTTCTTTAAACTACTTTGTGCATTTTTAAACACTTAGCAAATGATAAGAACAGAAAATACTTACTAGTAGCTGATCTCAACTGAGAATGATTTTGCCCCCAGGGGGACAGCTGGCACTGTCTGGGGACATTTGAGACATCTGAAACAACTTGAGACAATTGTCACAACTTGGGGAGAGATGCCACTGGCATCTAGTGGGTAGACAACAACTACCGTACTCGTAGTAATCAACAAACCGATCGTACAAACAAACCAACACAAACGTAGGAGTTCGTAAGGCAAGGGACCTATACCAAAGTTCACTCTGTAAGATCAAGTTTCATGGGAAATATAACAACTAAGAGCCATCTGAGACACAGGAGAACGATGCAGTCACTGTACATAAGAAGTTATGCAACACATGTTGATTACAAAAACCTTTCTATGTTTGTCTTACATGATGCTGCATATATCACTTACATATCTGATAAAGAAATTTGCTAACTTAAGAGGTTTTTAAAATTATTCTTTTAAGTAACTGTAAACAAAAGTTTTACCTTTTTCTAAATGATGACAGCATGTGATTCAAAAAGACATTCCTACACTCCGTGGCAGCACTCCAGCCAGAGAAGGTGGCAGAAGGTCCCCTAGCGGTAACAAAACACAGAAGGTTATTTTTCAGGAGGAGTGAACCAGATCTTCACACTTCAAGTAGAAACATATCCAAAACCAATACCCAAGGTGTTTATGATTTTCCCTTATCATGAAAACACTATTTTTTTTTCTAACTCAATCTTGTTATCTCAACAAAAAATCAAATGCATTCAAGGCACTCCTTTAACTGTTAATGGAATTAAAGCAAAAATGTTAAGTTGAAATTAATTGCTGCCTAAAAAAATGAAAATTTATATTTTATGATATAAATGTATCTAGTGCTATACTGAAGAAATGAAGATGATTTCTATCTGTAAGCAAAAACTGAGCAGTTTTTAACTTCACATTATGCTCATTGCTATTAGATAACATGGTTGTAGGGTGATTCATAAGAAGTCAGCTAGTGTTATTTGTGGAGATCTAGGTAGGAACAGGAAATAATATGATCTGTCAGGATAAAGAGGAGGGTATCTGTGTATTATTCAATTTAAAACAAACCTCAGAGTCTAGAAGAACTATTGGAACGGAAGAAAAAGAGGAGAACACAGCACTGAAAGTCTAAAATGTTCACGAGGTCAAGAGAACAACATTTGCTCCCCCCACTCCCACCAGTGACCAACACTTTCTTCCTCCTTTAATTCCATGTGGTATGAGCAAAAGATTTGAAGCTTCCAAGCAAGCCAAGCACTCAGTGGAAAATGTGCTAGTGCTAATAGAAACTGCCTGTGGATCCAAAAAATACATAAAATGGTTCTCACCTCTGAGCCCTGGGAAGATAATTGCTGGTACTGCTGCCATGCACACATTACAGGATGATGTCTGCAGCTGAGAATAAAAGGTTTTAAATATCCACACATCCTAACATTCTTTATACAGGGTGACCATATATCCCTCCTTGCCCATTCAAGTTCTGAGTTATAGCTGTTTTGTTCAAGCTTGTGGAAGACTGCATCAATGTCCCCGGTGCTGCATCCTTCCTTCCAGCCACTCCCTTTGCCATGTAATTTTGCTATGATCCCCCCCACCCCCGCTTAGGGGGGCATACGTCCTGATCTCTTGACTCTAGGCTTGGCCATGGACTTGTTTTAGACAAGATATGAATCAAAAAGAAACTTAAAATGCAGTGGAAATTTTAATATTAGAAAATTAAGGTTCTTTCAATACCTGAGAGTTGATGGAAAAGCCGTGACTCAGCACAGGGTTGGGGAAGGAACATTTGACACAACACGGAGGCAAACATCCAGCTTATTCAAGAAGCTAGTTTTTCGTGCAATTGAAAGTCTAAAACAGGAGATTAGTGCTTCCTTGGTCACCATCAATGAGAAGAAAACTATCCAGAAGAGTGGGACTGGGGCAGCAGGGAAAATGCCAGATATAACCCATAAACTAGAAATATCTCCGGTTAAAACTATTTATTCCATAAAAGACCTAGAAATAAATTTCAAATTCATTGTTTTATCCCCCATGTATGGACTGGGGCCTACACATAACTCATAACTTTGTGAAGATTAAATAAATGGATTATTGGAAATCATCCTAGAAATAATATGTATTCATTTATGTATTTATTCAATAAATAATTGTTGAGAAACTACTATATCACGCCCTATGGCTGATACAGTAGCACACTAGGCACACAGCAGTGAGAAAAAAGACCGGATAAATCATAGCTCTCAAACAGCTGACAGTCTGGTTGCAGAAAATGGAATAAATGAAGTACAAAATATTCAGATAATGCTAAGTGATATGGAGAAAAGATACATCAAAGTAAACAGATGGATGGGTTAGGGTAGAGGGTCTCTGCAATTTTAAAAAGGTGCTTAGGGAAGGTCTCACTGGAAGAAAGGGGCATTTGAGTAAATTGTTTAATGAAGTGAGGGTGTGAGCCTGTAGATATTGAGAACCAGTGTTCCAAGTAGAAGAAAGGACAGGTGCAAAGGCCCTGTGGCAGGAGTGTGCATGGTGTGCTTCTGACAGAGTAAGATGGCTACTGTGGCTGGACCAAACTAAGGGAGACAGAGACTAACTATTAAGGGAAGAGCTCAGATAGGTCAAGGGGGCCAGGACTCATAAACCATAGTTAGAACTTTGGCTTTTATTCTAAGTAAGGCAGAAACACATTGATTTTCAGGAGAGGAGGAGGGGAATACAGTATGTTTTAAATGAGTCTTCTCCAGCTACTGTGTTGAGAATCTAGTAATTGGAGGAAAAGGCAGAATCCAGGGGAGACTATTACAGATTTCCAAATCAGAGATGATAGTAGCCAAAAAAAGGCAACATGCCAGTGAATAAGTTACCTGGGGAACTTGTAGAGAACATGCATGTGTTGTTGTTTTTTTTTTTTCACTAACGGTTTTGAGGTTGAAAATTTTAGAGCAGATACATTTGAAAAATTCTATTTTAATGCTATTTCATAAAATTAAAAATCACCTTGCTCTTCTCACGGTGAAATGTTCTCTCTTCTTATAGATAGAATATTTAGATATCTAAATGTTCTACATATATACATGTGGCCTATCCTAAAATTCAGAAATGTAGACTCATTCCTTTATCATTTTCTAAAATAACTAGGAGAAATATAAAATTTAAGCTCTTAGTACTCATAAAATATGGATGAATTACAAGATCCCTATCTAAAACTATTTTCAGGGCAGAGTCATCAAGAACTACTTCTTACTACCTTCAGGTCACGGGGAGGAATATGAGAGAGACAGGCATCCGAAACAGAAGAGGGATCCAGAGTCTTAACATTAAATCTACCTATTTTTAAAAATTTTTTAATGTTTATTTATTTTTGAGAGAGAGAGAGAGAGAGAGAGAGAGAGAGAGAGAGTGAGCAGGGGGCAGGCAGAGAGAGAGAGGGAGACACAGAATCTGAAGCAGGCTCCAGGCTCTGAGCTTTCAGCACAGAGCCCAACGCGGGGCTCGAACTCATGGACCACAAGATCATGACCTGAGCCGAAGTTGGACACTTAACTGACTGAGCCACCCAGGCACCCCTAAATCTATTTTAAGTTTGAACTGGCTTCAATGATTTTCCTTCACAAAATAAAACAGAGAAAAATCAAATAGCAGTGATAGTTGGGATAAAAAAAATCACAATTATTACAAATATCTGCTATAACAATTTATGCATAGCCTAAGAGAACGCTGTGCATTTTGGGACTGGTAAAGTGGAGGGTTGGAAGGATACAGGCCTACTTTCAAATCCCAGCAATATCACTTACAGCAGAGTCTGAACCAGATGTATGATTCAGCTTTGGAGTTTCAAGTGTTTTTCCTCTGTAATATGGTAGTAATATCTTCCTCAGGCTACTACTGTCTGAGGGTTAAATAAAATATAAATAATGCCTATAAAAGAGACTTATGCAGCTCTTAGAATATGGCATTTGTTTATGCATATCACCGTCCTCTCTGTAAAACAACAAAATAATGATAATCTTAGGTAGCTAGAACTACTGGAGCAAAAAAAGGGCTTTGTTCTACTTCCCAAACCAAATAAGACAGGAACTGAAAGAATCTAGTGCAGAAATAGCAGTAAGAAATTTGGACTTGAGGCTCTTTTAGACTGTAAAGAGATTCTCGTTAACCTAATTAAGATAAAGGGGCCTTAATTGGCCTAAGGGAAACTCCCTGTGATAAAATTGTGAGAACACATAGGTTTGTGCAGAATGCCTCTCAGAGAATGAAACCTGAGGGCATATTCAGACAACTGACAGTATTATAATTGATTCCGATAGAAACTTTAATATAACCATGGCAGAGAAAAAAAAATTGGACCATTAGCATGCATGTCATGATTGTTATTATGATTTGCATATTCTCTCGTTGAAATCAGACAGGAATTTTAAACTAGTGAGTACATATATCAGTGTTTGTATTAGGCACTTATTAATTCTTATGTTTAAGTATTATTAATGATTTGTAAAGGTTTCTAAACCAGCAGTATCCTGGCTGGCATTGATTTGAATTTTCTCATGAAATGATTGTCATTTCCATTCTATTTTCCAAGTGTTCTGGCTGTCCTGTCCCAGGGAATAATGCTGTACTATAATCTCCTAGAGGCGACACTGCAAGAGAGGTATGTGAAAGCGTTTTTTTTCTGTGCTCCACTTAAGAACTGTCACGCATTTCCAATGCCATGTAAAATGAAGTGACCGTTACAAACAGTACTCATCAAATCCAAATGTGCTTGATATGGCCCAATTCCGTTTTTCCCTTGCAATAACAGGGTTAATGTTTGGAAAAAAAAAATTAAAGAAAACTGCAGAAGTTGCTGCTACATCAAAAATCAACTTGGTTACCATTAAAATTATATTTAACAAAGTTCCCATATACAAGCTTCTATTTTTTGGTTGGCTATACACAGATGTGGATCTAAAGAAGGAAGTGCGTGACTTTCATCGTCTCGATAATTTTATGTTGATTACAAATTATATAGATGGAAGGAATGTGAAATAAAATGTAATGAAGGCCAAGAAAAGAAGGGGCTAGCATAGTTCAATGGCTGAAAAAACCAATTTTGGAATCAGAAAGACATGTATTCAAATCAGAGTTTCTCAACTTATTAGGAGTGTGACCTTTGGCGATTTATTTAACTTCTCTAAGTTTTCTCCCTGATCTTAGAAGGACCCTTAAGACTCCTATATCACTAGGTGATTATGAAAATTAAGTACAAAAAGATGTAAAAGTTCTTGTCACAGTGTCTTGAACATAATAAGTACTAAAGTGCTATATTTGATCAATTATGTTATTACCTTTCTTGGTAATAACAATAAGCCCTCAAGTAATATTACATAGTTGTGGTTCTTATCACTATAATGATCAAGAAAAGAACTGAAACAATTGACCTGTGATGTTCATTACTCACTCTTAGCTAATTTCAACCCAGTTTCCCTCTGGCCCATTCCTCTAAGAACGAGGAGTGGGGTTATAGATTGGAAAAAGTTTTTCCCATTGCGCCAAAGACGGCGGCGCTTTAGGCGGAACTGAACAGAGTAAAAGAGTTGCCAACCAACTCCATCTGGGAACAAGATCCTCCCCCAATGGCGGGGGGGGCGGGTGGGGGCGGTAAGTGAATGACAGATACATAGGCCAAGCCTTATGGAGAAGACGCACCTACAGATCTCTGATTATTGTTAATAGGGTACACTTCACTTGGCTCCCGCTTCTGTTCTGGGGTCGGGGGTCGGGGGTGGGGCGGGAGCCTCAACACGGATGTCAGGTGTTGAACTGGTCAGGACATAAGCATTTAACTTTCTTTTGTCTCAAGTCCTAAATCCCCGCACACCTGATAAGTGAAAATGTTTCTGAGGGATGAAAGCTTTTATGCTAGAACAGTGCTTTGCTCTAATCACTAAGCCTCTACATAGTATTGGGGGCAACTGCCTCGACACGTACAGAACGTTCCTTTGGGGTAGAATCCTGGGAGAATCGTAAGAATACTGTCATAATCGAGGCTTTCCTAGACGATCGTGAGCAGACTCACGATTTAAACCCACATTAAGAAGAAATATGCGAGAACAAAACGGAGAAAGGCGAACATAAGATGAAAGCGAGAGGAGGCAGGACTCCGAAAACTACAGACCTCCGTAACTGCCAGCTTCGCGACCGCTATTTCTCCGCCATCTTCTACTGTGATTTTCCTAACCGGCCACCTCGGCTACCGTCGTCGCTGCTCCAACGACGGCAATAGCCGTTGATTCTGGGCAGGCGCGAGCCAGCCACCTCACACGCGGACGCCACCGCTGCCGAGAAGATGGCAGAAAGCGCCATGGCGGACAAGTGTCGCGTGAAACTCTACTCCCTGAACCGAGATCAACAATGGGATGACCTAGGCACCGGGCACATCTCTTCGGCTTACGTGGAGCACCTCCAGAGCGTGTGTCTGCTAGTTCAGTCAGATTCCAGTGAGGCGCTAATCCTGGAGTCGAAGATCAATTCAAATACGCCGTACCAGAGGCAACAGGAAACGCTGATTGTTTGGTCAGAAGCGGAGGGCCACGGTATGGCTTTAAGTTTCCAGGATGCCGAAGGTTGTCAGCAGATCTGGGAAGACATTTGCCGAGTTCAAGGTAAAGATCCATCTGTCACTATCACACAAGACCTCTTAGATGAATCAGATCAGTTTGATGACATACTCGAAACTGCTGATGTGTTTGACTTGCCTAGCTGTGAACTCGGTAAACTTGAAGATATTGATGACTTTTTTTCCTCGATTCTCTCTTTACCTTTACCTACCTATAAGGAAAGACTGGCTCTGATCTTAGAAAATGGGAACTATATTAAAAATTTGCTGCAGCTGTTCCACACTTGTGAAGACCTAGGGGACACTGAAGGTTTACACCATTTGTATGAAATTATTAAAGGCATCTTATTCCTTAACAAGACATCTCTGTTTGAGATCATGTTTTCTGATGAGTGTATCATGGATGTGGTAGGATGCCTCGAATATGACCCTGCAATGGCTCAGCCGAAAAGGCATAGGGAATTCTTGACTCAACATGCGAAGTTCAAGGAAGTTGTACCAATAACGGACTGTGAACTTACGCAAAAGATACATCAGACCTATAGGGTACAGTACATTCACGACATCCTTATGCCGATACCATCCATGTTTGAAGAGAATTTTCTTTCTACTCTTACAACTTTTATTTTCCTCAACAAGGTTGAGATAGTCCGCATGCTGCACAAAGATGACAGCTTTTTGTCTGAAGTTTTTGTGCAGCTAAGGAACGAGACTATAGATGATGATAAACAGCGCGAGTTGCTATTTTTCTTCAAGGAATTCTGTAAATTTTCGCAGACATTACAGCCTCCGGACAACGATGCCCTCTTCAAAACATTGACGCATTTGGGAATTCTTCCTGTTCTGAAAACCGTGATGAGCAGGAAGGATATGCAGATACGATCAGCTGCTACCGATATACTTACTTATCTAGTGGAGTGTAGTCCATCCATGATCCGAGAATTTATAATGGAAGAAGCCCAGCAGAGTGTAGATGGTAACCTTTTGATTAACTTAATAAGTGAGCAAATGATCTGTGACACTGATCCTGAGCTGGGAGGTGCTATTCATTTAATGGAACTTCTTCGTGCTCTAATCCATCCTGAAAATATGCTGTCAACACCTAGTAAATGCGAAAGAAGTGAGTTTCTATATTTCTTCTACAAGCATTGTATACAGAACTTCATAGCACCACTTTTTGCCATCACTTCAGAAAATATATGTGAAGGGGATAATGTTGTTGGAGCTGACAAAAACAGCCCCAATAATTATCAAACAGCAGGGCTGCTTTCTTTAATTTTGGAGCTGCTCACATTTTGTGTGCAACATCACACATATTACATAAAAAACTATATTTTCAGCAATGACTTGCTGAGAAGAGTCTTGATCTTGATGAGTTCAAAGCACACTTTCCTGACTCTGTCTGCTCTTCGCTTTATGAGAGGGATGATTGGCCTTAAAGATGAACTTTATAATTATTACATCATCAAGGGAAATCTTTTTGAGCCAGTTGTAAATGCTTTTCTGAAAAACGGGACTCGGTACAATATGTTGAATTCAGCTGTTATTGAGCTGTTTGAATATATAAGAGTGGAAAATATCAAATCTCTTGTTATACATATAGTTGAGAAGTTTTATAAAACACTTGAATCGATTGAATATGTTCAGACATTCAAAGGATTGAAGATCAGATATGACGAAGAAAAAGATCAACAAAATCAAATTCGGAAGAATTTACATTCTATACTGTATAGTCAAATACTCTGCAGAGGAATCAGAGTCTTGGAGAAGAAGGAAAAAATGTGTATTAAAGAAGATTCAAAGGAAGAAGAAGCAGTTATGCCACCATTGGAAGATGATTTTCCAGATCCTTATGATAAGTTTATGGAGACTAAAAACCCAGAAGAAAATGAAGACAAGGTAGATCTTCCTAAAAGAACATCTTCTGGGAGCTACAAAATCAGTTCATCCCCTTCTGCTGGTGGTGCTAATGAAACGAGTAGCCAGAGCAGTAGCAGCACGGTTGGCTTAAAGAATGATCCAGATGATGAAGAAAAAGATGAAGGAGATGAAACATCGCCCAAGAAGAAACCACATCTTAGCTCGTAAAACCTGTAACATTACTAAACTCTACTTTACTAAAATTACTAAATTCTACTTTACTAAGTTCTACATTACTAAAATTTTATGAACATCAATTAGTGAAAAATCTGAATCCAAAAGCTTTCTCATTTGAAGTTAATAAATACACAGTAAGAAGGAAAGATGCTCAGTGTTATCATCTAGGAGGTTTTAGTTCTGTGAAAACCAAACTTCACAGAATTAAATAATAATAATAATAATAATAATAATAATAATAATAGTAATAATAATAAACTAACCAGAATCTGAATGATAACTTCTTTGCAAGAAAAATCTTGGTTTGGTGGGGGGAGGAAATAGGTTGATGATATAATATTAATGCAATTTTTTTCCAGGGGTATGTTTTTAAAGCAACTATTAACACTGCAGTTGCAAAGCTTCTAACGTGACTTGTTCAATGGTTCTGGTTTTCTTTGCCTCAGTAGCCTTTTTTGAAGTGAAAACTTAGGTTTTATGGAAAACAAAGACAACTGTAATAAAAAAAAATTAAGCTATTCACATTTCTGCAAAGATTTAACACAAAATCAGCCTCTGGGTAATTGGAGGGAAGTAACTTGCAGTGTGTAGTTTTCATGAATAAAGAAGAAAGCTGGATTCAAAATCTGCAGTTGTTAATTTAACTTTTTTTTTTGGAGGGAAGTAACTTGCAGTGTGTGTTTTTCATGAATAAAAAAGAAAGCTGGATTCAAAATCTGCAGTTGCTAATTTAACTTTTTTTTTTGGAGGGAAGTAACTTGCAGTGTGTGTTTTTCATGAATAAAAAAGAAAGCTGGATTCAAAATCTGCAGTTGTTAATTTAACTTTTTTTTTGGAGGGAAGTAACTTGCAGTGTGTGTTTTTCATGAATAAAAAAGAAAGCTGGATTCAAAATCTGCAGTTGTTAATTTAACTTCTTTTTTTTTTTTTTTTGGAGGGAAGTAACTTGCAGTGTGTGTTTTTCATGAATAAAAAAGAAAGCTGGATTCAAAATCTGCAGTTGTTAATTTAACTTTTTTTTTTGGAGGGAAGTAACTTGCAGTGTGTGTTTTTCATGAATAAAAAAGAAAGCTGGATTCAAAATCTGCAGTTGTTAATTTAACTTTTTTTTTTGGAGGGAAGTAACTTGCAGTGTGTGTTTTTCATGAATAAAAAAGAAAGCTGGATTCAAAATCTGCAGTTGTTAATTTAACTTCTTTTTTTTGGAGGGAAGTAACTTGCAGTGTGTATTTTTCATGAATAAAAAAGAAAGCTGGATTCAAAATCTGCAGTTGCTAATTTAAGTTTTGTTTGTTTGTTTAGATAAGTGAGGCCAAAAATCAATCCAGTAGTATTCTAGAATGGTATTCTCTGTTACCTTGGTAGCTTGTCGAACAGAATGCTTTCAATTGCCAGATGGTGAAAGGTACTTTTGAAGGTATTTCCTGACGTATTAATAAAGTTGCATCAGTCTTCAGAGCAAGTTAAGTTTTAAAGTATAATTTGCAAAGGCTAACGTACAAAAAAGAGGTCTGCCTCTTGGTGGACCAAGAATTTGTAAAAAGTGGTAGCAAAGAGTTCAGAGGATTTATTTTCAGAGGACTAAGTTAACTGGGTCCATTTTTCCTGGAATGGCTTGAAGTGAAATAGTTTCTCCTGTTTTAAAGATTTTAGAGTTAATTTCAGATTGGGTCACTGAACCAGGTGGACTGTCTGTGTAGATGTGATGTATAGTTTTCCATAAGACATTTTTTTATTTTATATTCAAAATACCACCGTAGTTGTTTTGCACCATTTGATGATATTCATGCTGAACTGTAAAATTGAGGAGTGAAAAAGTCACCTTGTAATTCCAAAAGTAAAAGGGACCATTTTAAATGCATACTGTGCCAATAGGAAACACATCTTATACAGAGGTAAGAAAGAGTTGCATAGGAGCTACAAAGAGAGTGTATTCCTGATGCAAGAAATAATCATTTTATCAGATGTAGAGTCTGCTCAAGTGTGGACATGACCTCAGGAGATACAACCACACTTTGCTGAGGACCTGACACAGCAAGAAAACCGCATTTTTACATCTCTCAAACCATGCTGGTTGAATTAAATGTTGTAATGCGATTATTCATGTTGTGAGTATATGTCAAAAAAGGCAGTTTGTTCCAAAAGTATCTCATGTTTTCCTTCTGGCGACTGTCATGGGGAATGTTATCCATAGTCCACACATTTACATACATACACAGGGTGTTGTTTTGAAAAAAAATATCCTTAACTCTTTGTTTTGGTGGGAGTGGCCCCAATTCCCTAACAGAGCAGCTATTTACAACTACACCGAGAAGAACAATTTTTCTATGTTCTTTCTGATTAGTCTCTCCTTTTCACCTAGTTTGAATCAGCCATTAATAAATGGATGCTGTAAAAAAAATTTTTTTAATGGACACTGTAGGAGAAAAAAACAAATATTTGCATTTCTTGCTGTACTGTTTCCAGTGAATTTGTAAAGAAGGGTGAAGGAGGAAATAAGTGTAATGAGAAGTTAAAAAAAGAAGGGAAAAAAAAAAGGACAGACATTCTATTGAGCTGTATAACCTCTATGAGCCCTTTTCTAGTCTCAGCTACTTAATGTTAGGGAAACAACATGACAGGCAAAGTGGTGCAAAGGCAAATTGCCCATCAAATGGCATAACCTACTATTTAGGGAACACTGAAGAGGGCAACGAAACACAGAAGAGCAAGCCTTACTGTCTGCACGCTGAGTGGAAAACAGACCAAAACGTTCAGTCTCTCTGGGTACTGTATGTGAGGAGATAGCGTGTCAAAAACGTTTAATTCCATCTTTAAGATTTTTAGAAGTAATTTTAACAGGACCTTTAAGTGGCTTACTTATGCAAAGAGGAAACAGTTTGAACTGGCTGTATATTTACAGTAAAATATAGGTGGCCATTTTTGGGCAGGCACCCTGGGTTCCTCACGACTAGGGCTTTAAATGCATGGCTTCCAGGAATTTTTACAGTATAATGACTTTCTAAATACACTAACAAAGGAAAGGTGATACAACAGGTAAAGCAAAAGCTTCCTATTCAGGCAGCCCTTGCTGATAATGCAGGCTCTGGTGCTTACTAGTTCAATGACCTTAGACGATATACTTCTTTGCTCCTCTAACCACGGTTTCTTCATCTTCTCTTAAAAATCAGAAACTAGGGGCGCCTGGGTGGCGCAGTCGGTTAAGCGTCCGACTTCAGCCAGGTCACGATCTCACGGTCCGGGAGTTCGAGCCCCGCGTCGGGCTCTGGGCTGATGGCTCAGAGCCTGGAGCCTGTTTCCGATTCTGTGTCTCCCTCTCTCTCTGCCCCTCCCCCGTTCATGCTCTGTCTCTCTCTGTCCCAAAAATAAATAAACGTTGAAAAAAAAAATCAGAAACTATATGTAAATTACCCAGAACATTTTCAGCACTCAACAAATAGCTTTTGAAACTCTGTTATTGGGGCACCTGAATGGCTCAGTCGGTTAAGTGTCCAACTTCGGCTCAGGTCATGATCTTGTGGTTCCTGATTTCAAGCCCCGAGTAGGGTTCTGTGATGACAGCTTGGATCCTGGAGGCTGCTTCGGATTCTCTTTCTCCCTCTCTCTCTCTGCCCCTCCCCTGCTCACATTCTGTCTCTGTCTCTCAAAAATGAATAAATGTTAAAAGAAAATTTGAAACTCTTTATTATTATCAACAATAGTAGCATAATCATTTGCAAGAAGATTGGGGATAAAGTCAGGTAAACACTTAAATGACAAGTTATGCTCCTAAATCAATAATCTCATACTCTCGATCAAATGATAGCAACATGACAAATTAAAAATTAATGAGTTCACTTCTGGCTAGCAGACAAGTCTATGCATATTTGTCATGCCCTGCTGAGACACAACTGAAATAAAAGACATTTAAGTCAAAAGAAAAATAAGCTTGCATGGCAATAAAGACACTTGGGTGGAGTGGTGTCTCGGATGTTAACCAAGGAGTGCAGAGAAAATGGAAATGAGAAGAATAGCAGGAGAGGTGAGGAGAGCGCCCAAGATTTGTGAAAGTGAAGAGAGTCAAGCAGCTCTCTTCTCCTCCTTTGCCCCACCCCAGCAAGCAGAGCAGGCAGCTGGAATGTATCCCTAGATAACAGATCAAGGGTCCTTTTCCTTAAAGCAATTGAAATAATGGGCAAACCTGAGGGCCATAGTATGGATGTTATTGCCTCAGAGTTAAGCTCTTCTCGTGAGGGTGTTGGAGGATCCAGGATGCTGCAAGTTTACCACCATAAGGTACAAGTCATGAGGTTTTCAGGCGTGAGATGGGTTAATGCCCAGCTCCCACGCAAAAAGTTCAGTTTCAATGGGGCGCCTGGGCGGCTCAGTCAGTTAAGCGCCCAACTCTTGCTCTCTTTCATGATCTCGAAGTTCATGAAATTGAGCCCCGACTGGGGCTCTGAGCTGGCAGCATGAAGCCTGCTTGAGGTTCTCTCTCCTTCTTCACCCCTCCTCCACTCACATGTTTTCTCTCTCTCTCTCTCTGTCTCTCTCTCTTCCTCCCTCTCTCTCTAAATAAATAAATAAACTTGAAGGCAAACAAAAGAAAAAAAAAAGAGGACAAATGACACCCTTGGAAAGAAAATCCTTACAAGTAGCAGGTCCGTCAGGTAATACCTACATCAGTCAGGCAACCCAGTTTGGAAATGGTGTGGTTAAAGTTCCCAGTTCAGTTCAAGTAACTGAGCCTACTCCTTGTTTTGGAAGATCTGCTAAACGCAGGCAATCCAATCTTATTTGTCCATGCCACCAGCATGGTGGTGTGACGTCAGCCCATCGAGGGTGATGAAGATGGGGGGGTGAGGATGACATCCAGAGGGGTGTGTGTGTGTGTGTGTGTGTGTGTGTGTGTGTGTGTGTTGCACGAGCTGGGAGCATCCTTTACATCTTCTGATAGATCTCTCAGTGAGGTTAAGGGAAAGGAAAGGTGATCAGAGTTCTCTGGCTAGGCATGGCAGACCCAGCAGTCAGTTAAAGATGCTTCCAACAGTGTGGGAGAGCTTCACCAGAATGTTTCTGTGGGGAGGAAGTCTTCAGAGGCAGATATGAAAGGCAGAGGTCTTTTATGCCCCTTCCTCCCTGTGCAACCCGAGGTTCTGGGTTGTTGTTCTTCCTCCATTTCCATAACACCTGAATGTCTCTTTCCAGTAACCATAAATTTGCCCCCTTTTTTCAGTTATTCCTTGCTCTCACCCAAACTTTTCATATGGGAAGATCAGGTCTGAGAGGGACAAAGACATTTTTATAAAACCAGAATTAAGTTTGAATCACACAGTTCTCATTTTTGCCAGGCTGCCGCCCAGAGGCTGTACCAACCAGCTGGCCTAGGGAAAGAAAGATGCATCATACTCAGGAATGGTCAGGACAGAATTCTAAATTTTCAAAATAGGTCTAGATAATTTCCCATCTCTTTAATCTGATTCAATGACCAAATTACCTTATTCTGGTGTAGGGCTTCTCAGTCTCACCACGGTTGACATTCTGAGCCAGATATTTCATTGTTTTGGAATATTTCCTGTGTATTGTAGGAAATTTTGCAGCATCCCTGACATCTACCCACTAGATTCCAGCAGCATACCCCCAGTTGTAACAAACAAAAACGTATCCAGAAAACGCTAAATATTCCTCAAAGAGCAAACCCACCCTTAATTGTGAATCACTAGTCTAAAGATATGTAGAGCTTGATTCAAGAGCTTCTCTTACTTTATGATTATTGGATTCACATCCACTAGGCTGAGTTACCTTTTATTTTTATCCTCTACCTGAAGGGGCAAAGTATATACAAGGGTTAGGTGTATAGTGCACTTGAATGAAAAGAGAATTGGCTTTGCTTGGAATTACAAAGATCCTGATTCCACTTTGTATTGCCTGTATAACCGTGGCATCTTATGTGACACCTCTCATTCTCAGGGTTCTTATTTTTAATGTATGGCTGACAACACTATTATGGCTGAATTATGTTCCCCAAAGTTCATATGTTGAAGTTCTAACACCCAGGATCTCAGAATGGAACTGTATTTGGAGATAGGGTCTGAAAAAGGATAATTAAGTTAAAATGAAGTCATTAGGATGGACCCAATTCCAATATAACTGGTATCCTTAAAGAACAAATTTAGACACAGACATACACACAGAAGGATGAGCACGTGAAGACACAGGGAGAAGCTGGCCATCCACAAGCCAAAGAGAGAGGCCTCGGGAGAAACCAATTCTGCTGATACCTTGATCTGGGACTTCTAGCCTTTGACACTGTGACAAAACAGATTTCCGTTGTTTAAACCCCCAGGCTGTGGTACTTTGTTATGGCAGCATTAGCACACTAACACAAACATTTAATGGGAAGAAGTTTTATAAGGATTAAATGATATGTATCTTATAAACATCACAGTTACTATGCTAAACAGTTCATAAATGACATGTGAAAATGGTCATTCTTTTATTGAGCATGTATTATATGTCATGCTCACTTTCCTAGGCAATTTACCTACATTCTTTTTTTTTTTTATTTTGGAGAGAGAGAGTGCCTGTGAGTGGGGTGGGGGGCAGAGGGAGAGAGAGAGAGAGAGAGAGAAAGAGAGAGAGAGAGTCTTAAGCAGTCTCTATGCTCAACGAAGAGCCAGACACAGGGCTCAATCCCATGACCCTGGGATCATGACCAGAGCCAAAACCAAGAGTCGGACGCTCAAGCAACTGAGCCACCCTGGGGCCCCACTTATCTGCATCATTTCTAATTTCACAATAAATCTGCAAGGTAGATGTGGTGGCCTTGAGAATGCACCTTGTCAAGAGGGAATATAATAGAATACAAATAAGGGCCCCAGCCACTGTAATCATTGCCTCACTTTTTCCCAGGCCATGCTTCCCAAGGGCTGCTCCCAGCCGGTGATTTGTATGGCAGGGGTACTAAATAAAGCAGGCTTGTTCTTGGGCAGATGAGAGACTCCTCTGACTAGAGAGTTTGACTTTCTGAAGGCTCTCCTGAACAATCTGTAGACTACATGGTGATCTAATATACTTCCTTCATTCCCTTTCTTCTTCCTTTGAGGTCAGAGTGTGTTCTGATCTGATGCCTTTTCCACCTTCGTCCGGCCTGCTCTCTGTTGCCTCTCATCGGCATTTTTCCTAACAAAATCCTTGCAGGCTAACTTCTTTCATGATGGCTCCTTCTTGGAGAACACAGACTAACACAGTATGGATTTTGACTGCTTTACAGAAGAAACAGAGGCACATAGAAATACATAACCAGTACTAGTAAGAGTGTATTCAGATGTTTGTCTGACTCCATAGAGTGAGTTCTTTCTCCTATGTATATAATGTGTCTTAAAATGTATCATGAAAGTACTTTAAACATTAGAACCATTATATGCATACTGTATATACTTATTAATAATCAGGTGGAAATAAAGCAAAAATATATCACCATATCATATCTACGAACAATCTATGTACACAATGTCCCTCTTTCTGCTTTACCCACACTTCCAAAGGTCATGTTAAGCTAATACTACTTCAATTCTTCTCCAGAAAAACACAGTACTCTGCAAGCCACTGTCATCACACTCAACTACAGGAGTTGCTAAAGAGGTAGCTAGTGAAATTTTTACTCTTGTGTCAGAAATCAAGAGAGATCAAATAGCTAACTTGCACTATGTGCCAAGAATCATGCTAAGTACTTTATGTGTGTCACGGGATACTTTGTCATTAACAACAGAGGTCCATATCTCCAATTCTCCTCATGCATTCCCCCATGCTGTTGTTTCATTGCTAATGTGAGAGAAGTGTGAAGAATAGAGGCCTCCTTAATTTACTGAGATAAAGGTTCAGTCCCAGTGAAGAATGGGGGCTTGAAATACAAATTATGTCCAAGTATATACGACTTGAATTAAATACCTTGCACATCTGACTGGTAAACTTGAGTTTCTTGACCACTACACTTGGATCAACTCCTGTTCCTTTCTACCTTTGGATGTGTGTTTGTTTGTTTGTTTGTTTCCCCTTCCCATTTATTGTTTTGAAAGGTATCCTTTTGATTCTAATCTAGTAGTTAGCTACCTTTAAATTGTAACATGCACACTTCATTTTACAAAGACTAAATCAGTTTATCCTTCCCTGGAATAATAAAGGAAATTGTTTTCTATCTATCATCCCTCTATAGTATTGCATATGATTGCTATTTTAACAGAGCTGGCACTTATGGCTGTTTTTACTAGGTTTTTGGTCTCCAAACTACTGCAATCAAAAGCAAACCAAATTTGAGACACATTGTTTCCTGCCCCCACTACAATGACTAAATTGAGCAATTACGTGGGTAGTATTTGGAGAAAGCTGCAGAAAACTACTTTTGTCGGAGAGTTACTAAGGCAACCCTTTAGAAAAGAAGGGCATATGAATGGGCTGAGGAGCCTGATAAACCACCCAATAATATTGGGATGTTTCTGCTGTACACATTTTCAAAGATATCCTACAAAATCTGAGGAGTGCTTTAGTCTATCACATTTGGCAATGGAAAACATACAGCATTTTTGATGTATTTCCAAAGATTGCAAAATATCAAAGAACAGTAGATATTCTCTGGATAGCGATTTATGCTTTTCTCAGATTTGAGTATTACTCCTGAAATGTAATGAAAATTTGTATGATTTCTATTGATCTTAAATATGAAGATCCTTTCCAATGTAGAATAGATTACGTATTAGGGGGAAATCTAACACTATGTTAGAGCTTAGAAACTACAGCAGTATTCTTTATATGAGTACATTTTTATTAATTATTTTTTCCAGATTTATTAAGATATAACTTACATATAGCATTGAATTAGTTCAAGGTGTACAACATAATGATTTGATATATGTGTATATTGTGAAATGATCACCACAAGTTTAGGTAACATCAGTTAGCTCACATAGTTACAAATTCCTTTAGATAAATATGTATGTATTAATAGTATTATGCATGATGACTTTATTTACCTTCACTAATATTTCATACATAGAGAAAAAGTGTATTGAATCGGATATGGATTTAGAATGGCTGAGTTTGTGTCATTATTGAAGTACTGCCTACCTATTTGGCTTTAGTTCATTCACATAACCTCTCGTAGTCTCCAGGTACTTATCTATAAAACGATGTTTATGCTGTAAATGACTATGTACGTATAATTATAAATGTTAAGAACCACAGGGATGTCAGAAAATATTTTCTACTTCCGAATTCTTAGCCAAGCAGTTTGAGTGGGATTGACCCTATCCCATCAGCAGCCCCAGGGATGTATGAGTGTATTCCTTGACATTTGTCACAGATACACAGATAGACATACAATAAAGGCAAAGCAAATGAAAGGCGTAAGTTTCTAAGAACTATAATCTCTTTTTCCATGAGAACTACTTGAAGAGATTCTCTTTGCTGCTGGATACAAATGAGAAATGTATCACTTTTGGAGCTGATGGCAACCGTACTTTGAGAACAAGGGAAGATACTCTGCAGAAGACACAAGTAGCAAAGAAATAAGGCAGATAATATATTGAGAGAAATGCATCTATAGTATTTAATCCCTAGATCAAGCCGCACCTGAAGCTTTACTTTTGGATATTTGGATAACAAGAGAAAATGTTTCCTTTGTAATTTAAGGTAGTCTACATTGGGTTTTTTGTTATTTGAAATATTCTGAGGCTATAACAGGTGAATTTTGTTTAATCTTCAAATAAAAAAATTAACTCCAGGGCTATTTTAACTGTGTCGGGAAACACAGAGAGAAAAAAGCTTCCAAAGCCTTTAAAAATTGGATCAGAATTTTACTAGAAGGAAAGCAGACAAGGAGAATGCTTCTCCAAAAAAAATTTTTTTTTGTATATTGAAGCAAATTCCTACATAGAGTATCACCAGTTTTAGCCTATCAGTGCATTATGATCATTTTTTTCAGAGAGTAAGGATAGTTTTTAGTATTTATGTTATAGTAAGAAAAAAAATATTCCTCTCACAGAAGGCAAAAAATTTATAAAATCCAATGCCTGTATCTGATAAAAACTAATACTCCCTTAACTGTGTGTAGCATGTATTTATAGCACTGATACAGAACATTAGGTGGTGTTAAATTGGACTGGTTGCTCAGTGTTCATGACAGAGGTCAGAGCCTGTTGGATGATGCTATAGTATGTTTTGAATATCATTCCATTTTATGTACTGGTGTGTGTGTGTGTGTGTGTGTGTGTGTGTGTGTGTGTTAATGAAAATATGTTCTATATGTATATATGAAAATCAGAATCATATTTAAGGAAGAATCCAGAGGACTCTCTATTATAATCAAGAACAAGATAAAGATGTCAATTAGCAACCATTATTTTACATTGAACTGTTGTTCCTAGCCTATGCAATTAGATAAGAAAGAGTAAGAAATGTGAGCTATAAATATTGGGAGGAAGGAGGGCATATTTTCTTTTTCAGATATTATGCTATGAAAATGCAAAAGAATATGAAAAACAAAAAGAAAAGTCAGTAAGGGTATTGATGACATAAATTAATACATGACAACCAATAACTTTTCTTTATCTAGTAATAAGCATAGTAGCTACTTAAAATTAAATGCCTAGTAATAAATACGATAAGAAATGTATAAAATCTATACGAAGGAAGCATTAAAGTTTCTTAAGCTACATAAAATCCTTTAATTAAATTTTTAATAAAAATCCCTTAATAATAACATGCCTTGATTTGGGACAGGAAATCATTCTTCTGCAGAATTCTGCTTTCCAAACACAAATTCATGAATTTAATGTAATCTGTAGAAAAGCACTATGAGTATTATCTTGTCTTTTCTTTTTGAAAATACAAAAGGATTGTGAAATTAATCTGGAAATACTGTTAGCCAGGAATAGCATGGACTTTTATGAAAAATAGTAATGTTAGAAGATGAGTTCTACCAGATATCAAAATAGTAAGTCCAGTTTGATAGGAACGTTACTGCATGGGTACAGCAGAAAACAGTTCAGTGGAAAGAAAATGGAGAGATATGTGTATGGTGTTTCTCATATGCTAAATATGGGGTATTCTGTGTCATGCAAAACTGGTGTTGCTTCAACAATCTAGAAACTAGGATAAAAATGCAGCTTGATTTTATGTTACTTCTCTTATTAAAATAGATTTTACCAAAATCAAATACTTCAAGAAAAGAAATTATAAATCTATCAGAAGTATATTTGGTAAAGATTTTACTAACTATAGATAGTATTGACCTCTTCTTCTTTTTATTTTTTTATTAAAATTTTTTTTCAAGTTTATTTATTTATTTTGAGAGAGAGAGCAGGGGAGGGGCAGAGAGAGAGGGAGAGAGAGAATCCCAAGTAGGCTCCTCACTGACAGGGCGGAGCCTGGTGTGGGACTTGAACTCACGAACCATTGAGATCATGACCCAAGCCGAAAGCAAGAGTCGGATGCATAACCAACTGAGCCACCCAGGTGCCCCTCGTCTTCTTTCTATAATGACAGGAAATCCAAGTGGTGCCAATGGGAAAGACTGATACATCTGAAGATTCAAAAATGTTCTGTATTGGTGGGGGAAAAGCCAAATATATAGCCCTTATTCTATGGGTTATGCTTTCTTTTTTACAATGAAAATAGAAAAACGCAAGTGACTAAATTTGATTGTAGGAAAAAACAGAAATTAGCAGTTCACATAAAATTAAATGCCCCAAATCAGTAAACATATCATATACTCTGTGACAAGATGAAAAAGATATCGCCCCAAAAGAGTCACATCCTGCAACCTGTGGATGTTACTTTGTATGGCAAAGTCTTTGCAGATGTGATTGAATTAAGGATTTGGGATGGCAAGATTATCCCGGATTATGCAGTTTAGCCCTAAATGCTATAAGGACCTGTGTCCTTAGAAGAGGAAGGTGGAGGGAGCATTAACACACACACATACAGAGCACAGACAGTGTAAAGACTGAGCAGAGACAGATTTGAAATGTTAGCCTCAAAGACTGGAATTTTGTGGCCATAAACCAAGGAATTCCAGCAGTCACCAGAGGCTGGAAGAGACCAGAAACAGATTCTCTCCTAGAGCCTCTGTAGGGCATGTGGCCCTGCTGATACCTAGTGTTACTGATTTGTGAACTTTTGACCTCTACAACTGTGCGAGAACAACTGTTGTTGTTGCTTTAAGGTACATAGTTTTTGGTAACTTGTTATAGCCGCCACAGTAAACTAATCCATGCTCTACCAATTAAAAATTAAATTAAAATAACAACAACATGTTATTCTGTGCTAATCTCATGGGGAAACATTGAAGACCTTGATGCAATATGGGGATAGAAGAAAAGGGGGGTATTTGTATTCTGTTCCATTGCATTTTCAAAGTATGCACAGAAATAAGTACAACCCTTGGAGCACCTGGGTGGGTCAGTCAGTTAAGTGCCTTCGGCTCAGGTCATGATCTCGCAGTTTGTGAGTTCAAGACCCGCGTCGGGCTCTGTCCTGAC
Organism: Prionailurus bengalensis; assembly: GCF_016509475.1. NCBI lineage: Eukaryota > Metazoa > Chordata > Mammalia > Carnivora > Felidae > Prionailurus > Prionailurus bengalensis. The sequence continues at coordinate 23,314,431 of NC_057361.1, read as the reverse complement.
AGATCAGAGCCTGGAGCCTGTTTCAGATTCTGTGTCTCCCTCTCTGTCTACCCCTCCCCCACTCGTGCTCTGTCTCCCTCTGCCTCTCTCTCAAAAATAAATAAACATAAATTAAAAAAAATAAGTACAACTCCTTGATTCATACATTATCTTTGTGGAATTTTTCCTACTAACATATTCAAAAATTGTGAAGAGACAAAGGTACCTTGGTATTTCTTGCAGCATCGTTTAGAGTAGCAAATTCTGTAAGTAGCTGTGTCTCTCCAGTAGCTAGAAGCACACATTAAACATAGCATGCACATATGTAAGATTATTTTAAATGACATCCTTTTGTCTCAGTCTCAGCTGAGGTCCTAACATTGAACAACAAAACAATAGCTGCCAAAATGAGGCACTAATCCATTTATGCAGGTCATATAAAGAAGTTATGTGAAAAAAGGTTTTGTAACCCATAGGCCAAACCTGAGACTTATAAAGGAATTTAAAAAATGAAGTTAGGTAAGGAGAAAATTTTTTTTGGAAATTGTCGCAGTAGGACTCATACTTTCTCTTATCTCACCATTACGCTTAGTTCTTGGAAGGAGAAGATGAAGGCACTTTTCATTGCTAGCCTAGTGAGAGCGGCTTCATTTAAGGAAAGCAGCTGAAGATTTTGAAAAGTGTCCACTGAGGTTTGGGGAACACAGTTCTGGTATATGACTCATACCAGCGAATTCTAAAGAGGCGGTGGGATTATCCAGACAGAAAAAGGGTCTTAGTGGGGACAAATTCCACTTCCACACACAGAATGAGCAAGGCTAGGAGTGTGTTTTCCACAAACTGGTATGTTGATATGTGATCAGGGAGAGAAAAAATGGCTTGAAGCCATCTGAGCAGAGAGTTGGCTCAAAACAGCTATCTGAAAGAGAGCTGGGGCTCCCGTCTAGAGACTCTGGGGTAGCTTACCAGACACCAAGGAAGTTAAAGGCCTTTACACATGTTATATGGATGAATTTCTCAGAAATATTTAAAAATCCTCCTGTGAGAGAATAAGCTATTTTTGAACAACTGCCAAACCGAGATTGCTGGCTGAATATGTCTGTAACTCTAAACAACCCCCTTCCTCAAATGGTCAGAAATTAATATAGTTAGTTAGGGAATAAACAGGTGGTTGGCTATGGGAGAGAGAGAGAGTGAGAGAGCAAGCTGATACTCTGCAGATTTCTTGCCTGAAACCCGATCAGGTTGAATCAAGGTGAGCCCTTTGGCGGTTCCTCTTGGGAGGTTCTTCACACAGAACCATTTATTATTCAAGTGAAATGGACATAGCATCCAGAAGGTACCAGAGGACTTTTGTTATTACCATCTGAAAATAAATGGGAAAAGTTATGAAGAGAGTCCACAAAGCAGGTAGGAAGGCACCATGGGAATTCTTGCACCCAATCAACCTGAACCTCTTCAATAAGACTGTTGAGAAAATTACAGAGTAAAGCTGACCAAAATATATACACTCAGGAAAATACACCAAAGATGCGTTTTTAAGTAACAGAATATAAAATGGATATAGAAGAATATGAATAGGTATATTCCATTATGTATTTTTATAAAAATGCTCTTCTCTAATGGAAGACTTCAGTGAGGAAGACAACGATGAAGAAGGTTGCAATGACGATGCTGACAAACAAGAAGAGGAAAAGGGGAAACAACGAATTGTACCCTTTGCTGCTACAAAATTGTCCCTTGTGCTCTGTGCTTCCACAGGACCAGCTTTACTGCTCTGGCTTTAAGAGCCTGGCCAATTAAAACCAAGGGTTTGTTCAAGCCCTACATGGATTGAATACCAGGCACTGTTCCCTCTAATCCTTATCAGTGGTTCTTTCCCCAGCCTTGGGTAGTGTGTTCTCATATCAGTCTGCTGATAGGTTATCAGCCAAATGCTTGAGGTGTGCCCTCTCCAGATCTCTGGAGTTTTCTCTCTATACAGCTAGCTTTCTCCAGTACTCCTTTGTAAGAATAACAGCCACCATGGTCTCACTGGACTCTCAGGTCCATCCCAGGGATCTTATGGGGCCATGCCTAGAAACTGGACGGCCAGGAAACTCTCTCTAAGGAGTGAGCTCAGGCAATTCTAGGTCTTACCTTGTTTATTTCCCATCTCTCAAAAATCACTATCCTTTGTTGCCTGATGTTCAGTGTTTTGAAATTATTGTCTGTTTTTTTGTTGTTCCAAGTGAGAGGATGAATCCAGTCCCCATTATTCTACATTGGTCAGAACTGTAGCTCTGAGGTCTTTGAAGTAAAATCGCCATGGAAAAACCATGATGATATTCTAAACAAACGTAAAAGGAAGTTAAATCAAACACATGTATCTTCCCTCTCACCCAAGAAGTGTTTAAATGACAGAAAAAAAAAAGAAAAAAAAAAACCTCTCTAAAAGTCTGAATTCTTGGTCTTCACCTAGTTAACTCTTCCTTCAGATCTCAGCTCACCCTTTCAAGATTCATTTCCCTCATCTCTCACTTTCAAGGCTCTTTATGCCCACAATTCATAGCATATACCTCAGTTACAATTTTATATCTCTTTTATTTTTTTAATGTTTATTTTTTGAGAGAGACAGACAGAGTGTGAGCAGGGGAGGGGCAGAGAGAGAGAGAGGGAGACACAGAATCTGAAGCAAGCTCCAGGCTCTGTCTGAGCTGTCAGCACAGAGCCCGACGTGGGGCTCAAATCAAAGAACCTTGAGATCATGACCTGAGCTGAAGTCAGACGCTTAATGGACTGAACCACCCAAGCGACCCATAATTTTATTTTTGTTAAACAATCATTTGGTTGATCTCCATTTCCCTTCCTAGACTGCAAGTGCTGTGAGGACAGGTGCTTGGGCCTTTTTTGCTCACTACTCTCTCCCCAGCGGCTATTTGTTACAGCTCTAGACAACAAGCAACTGTGTCTCCTACATAATTTGAGGTACTGCAGGAAGATCAACATAGATGGAATCACACTGAGGGAGAAATTTGAGCAAAGGGAAATATTTCCTTGGAGTAGGCCATCAAATGTATTTGCTAACATCTTCATAGGAATTTTGAAAAACTATGTATCCTTCCAGCACACATATTTAAGTGGCATTTAAAATTTCAGGGGCACCTGGGTGGCTTGGTCGGTTAAGCATCTGACTTCGGCTCAGGTCATGATCTCACAGTCCGTGAGTTCGAGCCCTGCGTCGGGCTCTGTGCTGACGGCTCAGAGCCTGGAGCCTGTTTCGGATTCTGTCTCCCTCTCTCTCTGCCCCTCCCCTGTTCATGCTCTGTCTCTCTCTGTCTCAAAAATAAATAAACGTTAATTTTTTTTTTTTTTAAATAAAATAAAATTTCAGCATAGGGTGCCTGGGTGGCTCAGTCGGTTAAGTGTCCGACTTCGGCTCAGGTCATGATCTTATGGTCTGTGAGTTCGAGCCCTGCGTCGGGCTCTGTGCTGATAGCTCAGAGCCTGGAGCCTGCTTCGGATTCTGTGTCTCCCTCTCTCTCTGACCCTCCCCTGCTCATGCTCTCTCTCTCGCTGTCTCAAAAATAAATAAATGTTAAAAAAAATTAAAAAAAAATTTCAGCATAGTTAGAAATTATTGTGAAGGATGTAATTTCTGATATGCTATAAAAATTAAAATTTAAATTAAAACCATGACATCATTTTCAAACTTGTAACCCATGTCACTTAAATATCATGAGTTTTTACTCATTATCATCCATTGGAAAATATATATGAAAAGATCTTTACTTAGGGATTCTTTATTTTCCTTTTACTTCTTGAAAATTGTCATAATCTCTTTTATGTTTGCACATATTTTGTTGATCACTGTTAATGGAAAATTAACAAAAACTCAGAAATACGACACTTGAGACTCTAAAGAAGTTCAAGTTGAAGGTAAGTAAAGAGATCTTGTTTTCCTTTTTTATACTGGAGCACTGTTCAAAAGGTTCACTTGAGATTATTTGATTCGTTAGGGGATTGTACCTTTGTTTGTTTTACTATTTATTATTTACTAGGGTGTAGGCTCTATGAAGTTACATCTTAACTTACAGAGATGGTATTCAATAGAGATGCATTGTTTCTCTCGGATAGAGAAAATAATTCTAATGATTTGTTTTTCCTGTAAGATATTAAACAGCTTTGTCTCAAATTTAGCAAATGTCTTTCAGTGTGCCTTTGTTAAACTGACCACATAACCACTGTTTGAATTCTCCTTTGAGCTGGCTTTTCCACATGCTGTTTTCCTAATTATTTCCCTCACTATTGAGTTAAATAAATATTAGACATGTGGACACTTCATAACTTTAACTGTTGAAAGTTATGCCTGTATAATATCCTACCCTAAGTGAGAAAATGAAAAAACTATATGTACATGGATTGAAATTTTAACATGTTTTATGCCCCTGGACATAAGAATTTAAGGATTAAACTAGGTCTTGGGGATTTATTTTTGTTATAATGATGGTTAGTATATAATTGGTCAAAACAGTATAAGTACATTATACATTTTTATAATTATCACAAAGTAAAGTTTTATGGAAACTGTACTTCCTCATAAAATAAAATAGGATAGAAATTAGCCTCATTATTCAATATCTGGCAGCTAACATTTTATTTTTTTGTTAATGGGTGGTAGAAGGTATTAAACATTTTACAACATGAAATGAGAATTGAATGTAAAAAGAATAAATATTTCACAGTATGAGAAAATAGGTTTAACTTCATTATCAAAAGCTTACACTAAATCTGAATGAAATCACATAAACGTTTTGTCCTTGAATTTTATCTAGTACGTCTTGCAAATGCTGTATCTGAAAGTTCCACTTCCATATGACAGTATTAAGGTCACTAACCAATATTACTTTGGCTACTGGAAGGTAATTTTCTTTCTGGCTGATGAGTTGCCCTTAGGGATGAGTATTGAGAAAAAGCTGAAAAGAGTTTGCTTACATTTATATATGTGGAAAAACATCATTTTGAGCATTCAGTATGTCTTCCTAAAACTTGCCTTACTTTTCTCTCTTGAGACTTTCCTTCAAAGGAGATGTGTTCCCTAACAATAGTCTGATAGAAGAGGGAGTAATGAAATAAAAATCACCTTTACATGTACCATCACACTGTACCACATACCTGAATTCAGAAGATCTCATCGGGGGCAAAATACCAACTTTCTAACAGATGGCTCCTAACTGAAATATGTAGAAAACAGGAAAATACAGGAAACTTTACATGTTTAGGCTTTCTTGATTCAAGTTTAAGACAGGCTTTTCCTTGGTTGGTGCCCTGGAGATCTTCATACCCTGAGGCAATGCTCCTTAGTGAGCCTAGGGTTGGGTGAGAATTGCAAAGATGACTCAATATGTAATTCCTATGTAAAGACAGAGGAATTCTGTGAACTCAGCTTCCTCTGTTAAATCAGTTTCAGAGAAATGTACCAATGGAAGGTGACTATTTGGGATTTTATGCCTTTAAAATGATCTATTCATAATTCCATGCACCCAGAAAAGGTTTGGCTAACCTCCAAGGTTGGATAATCTCCAGATAGAAGACTATTCCTCTAAGGCATTCAATGCACTTCAGAGCAAAGAAATACAGAATGCAAAATTGTGCAGAGTTTACTAAATTTTTCGAATGATAAGAATTCCCCGGGGGCACCTGGGTGGCTCCTTTGGTTGAGAATCCAACTCTTTAGCTCAGGTTATGATCCCAGGGTCATGGGGTGGACCTCTCCAAGGAGGGCTCCATGCTGAGCATGGAGCCTGCTTAAGATTCTCTCTCTCTCTCTCTCTCTCTCTCTCTCTCTCTCTCTCTCTCTTTCTGTCTCTGCCCTCTCCCCCACCCACACACATACACAATCTCTCTCTCTTTCTCTCAAAAGAGAATGAAAAAAAAAAAGAATTCCCTGATGTTGTCAATAAACTTTCAATTCTACTGCCCTTCCATGGAAATTCTGATTGAATAGGTCTGGAGTGGGACCCTGCAATCTGTAGTTGTAACACATGATGAGGTGATATTTGCCAACATCTGGATCTACTTGAGAAAATTGCCTCAAGGATGTGGTTTGCAAATCTGCTTCTCAATTACTGATCAAGGACTGCTAAAAAAATAAAAAAATTGAAAAATAAAAACAAGCAAAATACCAGTTGCCTGGCTTACTTCAATTTAAATAAGACTTTCTAGGTCATAGAGTATAGAAACTTTTTTTTTGAGACTTTATTATTCAGTGCAGTTTTACGTTCTCAGTAAAATTGAGGGGACTGTACAGATTTATCCTTTATATTCCGTAACCCCTACCCCCACATGCATAACTTCCCCATTGTTAACTTCCTGGACCAGAGTGGTACATTTGTTACAAATTGATGAACCTACATTGACCTATCATAATCACCCAAAGTCCATAGTCTACTTAGGGTTCACTCTCGATGTAAATTCTGTGGGTTTAGACAGATGTATAATGACATGTATCCATCATTATGGTATCATATGGGGTATTTTCACTGCCCTAAAAGTCCTCTGTGCTCCACCTGTTCACCCCCTGCCTTCCCCTCCCCAGACCTTGGCAAACAAAGATCTCTTTACTGTCTTCAGAGTTTTACATTTTCCGTAATGCCATATAGATGGAATCATATAGCATATAGCCTTTTCAGATTGACTCTTTCACTTACTAATATGCATTTAGGGTTCATGGCTTGATAGGCCATTTCTTTTTATCACTGAAAAATATTTTTCTATTGTCTGGATGTGCCACACTTTATTTATCCATTCATTTCCTGACCGACATCTTAGTCACTTCCAAGTTTTATATATTACAATTAAAGTTACTATAATATCCATGTGCAGATTTTGGCATGGAAATAAGTTTTCAAGTTCTCACTTCCTTTGGGTAAATGCCCAAGAGCATGATTGTTTGATCTTATGTTAAGAGTATGTTTAGTTTTCTAAGACACTGCCTGTCTTCCAAAGTGGTTGTACCATCTTGCATTCCCAGCAGCAGTGGATGAGAGTTCCTGTTGCCCCACATGTGATGTTGTCAGTGTTCTGGATCTTGGCCATTCTAATAGCTGTGTGGTGGTACTCATTGATGTTTTAATTTGCATTTCTCTGATGACATATAATGTGGACCATCTTTTCATATGCTTATTTGCTCTCTGTAGAGACAAAACTTTTTGAAGTAACTCACATGTTTTAGTGGAAACTCTAGAATGGAGGAGGGTAGCAAACTACTTTACACAGGCCAAATCTGGCCCACTGCTTCATTTTGTAAATGTAGTTTTATTGGAACATAGCCATACCCATTTGTTTATGTATTGTCTATGGCTGCTTTCCTGTTACAATGGCATAATTGAGTAGCTGTGATAGAGACCATATGGCCTGTAAAACCCAAAATATTTACTAGCTGGCCCTTTATAGAAAATACTTGCTCACCACTGCCTCAAATTTAGAGCAATCATCATGGTTTTTTAAGAAAGGTCTAGAAAGACCTGGGGTAACTGATTTCTTGTACCCCAACTCAGAGGAACATGGCTCATAGATTCATGTTCTCCTTCAATATTGCATTTAAGAAGTGAATGGTTTTCCTGGAAAGGGCTCCTAGTAGGGTCTGAGGCAAATGGCACAATGTTTGAGGTAACCCCAGACTTCCAAACACAGACCAGTAATTGTTTATGAGATATTGGAGTCTCCCTTTATTTCTGGTTTCTCTTTCCACAGTTTCACTTTCACGGTTTCAGTTCTCCCCTGGTTAACCACAGTCTGGAAGCAAACTGTCCTCCTGATGAATCATCAGAAAGTCAATAGTAGTTTAATGCTACATCACAATGCATGGATCATTCACATCACTTCATCTCATCATGTAGGCATTTTAGCCTCTCAAACCATCACAAGAAGAAAGGTGAGTACAGTACAATAAGGTGTCTTGAGAGAGAGAGAGAGAGAGAGAGACCATATGCACATAACTTTCATCACACTCTATTATTATAATTGTTCTATTATTAGTTACTGTGGTTAATCTCTTCCTGTGCCTAATTTATAAATTAAACTTTATCATAGGTATGTATGGATAGGAAGAAACAAAGTATATATAGGGTTTGGTACTATCTGCAGTTTTAAGCATCCACTGGCGGTCTTGGAACGTATTCCCTGCAAGTAAGGGGGAACTACTGTCCATATTTGGAATTGCAATTTTGCTTATAACAAACTAGTATATGAATAAAATCCATTGTCCAAAGGAGAGGAAGTTGATTAACTACTAAGATTTGGAATTAATTAATAGCCAAGTTTCAGATAGCAATGTCAATTTTACAGAAAACAGAGTCTGTATGAATAAGCTATAATCTTTGCTGAAGTACATAATAGAGGTCTTGCATAAATGGAAACCATTTTCTTATATGGGAAAATTTAATATTGGTTATCATTTTCTCTTACATCAGTGTGTAACTCCAGTACAATTCAAAATAATTTT